>NC_033638.1:3245040-3274406 GCF_001540865.1 Ananas comosus
TGAGGGTGAATATAAATGTTCAGGTTCCCGTGGGTAAGCGGGTCCAGTACAGCCCGATGCAAGCTCGGCGAAATTTTGGTCCCAGATCCCTAGGCTCAAGTTCGGGTAGGTAATGCGTCCAGGTACTTCAGCTGAGGGCACCTGAGATGTTAAGAATGGGAGGCCATTTCATGATTTTATAGAAGGATTGGATATTAGTTTTAATTCGTTCGGGAGCTGCGGATAAGTCGGACGTTGATACCCTCTGAAATTTATATTTGGAAACTCCAACGCATGCCGATCACACGGACTTTGCATGTGTATGATATTATATAGTTTTGTCCTGTGTTATTTCTATATAAGAAGGGTGCTTTTTACCTGAAAAACTACATTTATTAAGCCGAAATTTAATGTATTAATCATCTGGAAGAGATGGGGATGTGTTGCCAGTATGCGCTTTCATATCACGTTGGCTTGATTATGTGGTTGTCAAGATTCAATAAGAATGTCCCTGATTCGGACGTGTTTTGTCCTCTATGAGATGTAACCGAGATGTGCCTCCTCATGTTGCTTTCAAGCTCATATTCTAATCAGAGGTCCATAAAGCACTCAACGGTGAGTATTATTCATAGATGGTGGCGGTCGGAGATTTAATGTTATTCGGGGCGATACATCTGAATTTTGTGATAACTCGATAGTATGATCTTAGAGGTAGCAATTTAGGCATAATAGTAAGCCAAGTTAAGGTACTACTATTCGAGGGATACGCGCCGTGTCTCAGAATTTTTATGTCAGATGATGGAGTGTAAGTAACTACTGTCATGACGTGGTATTAATCCGAGATGGCTAATCTATTTATTACTTCTTGGTCTGCGAGGCTTTCACAAGGTTGGATCTTCTATTGGACTCTATGTTCTCTTGTTGTTGAGCCTTCGGCTGTCCTTGTCTACTTTGAGCTGTGAACACGCTCGGTTATGCGCTTATCCTTTGGGTTTGGGCGTGTCCACGTGCCTCAATTTCCGGGATCTGTAGGCGGACTTTCCTTTCTTCGGCCTGCGCCCATATCAAGGGGTCTAGGCCGCTTTGGTGCCAGCCGTATTGTCAAATTAAGGCGTCTAACACCAAAGGGAGTAAATCACGGTATATGCCGTCAGAAGTGCATATCTAGACTATTCGATATCTGAGGGTCGGGGTTAGTTATATGCATTCACAATTGAATAGAATAAGTAGTATATAATACAGTCTAACTAGTCTAGGACTTCTCCAACGTTCGTGACGCACATCTAATACACCGAAATCGTGGTCTTAGTACTGGTAGACTCTAACTTCCAAATTAATCAGGGGGTAGACAACCTAGAGATGTCCTGGAGGAGTAGTCGTAGCAATCCTTCGCGGGCTGCCTGCCTGAGTGGAGGCTTGTAAAGTCGAGAAAGAGGGTTGTGGGAGAGCTATATTTGATGTTCGTGGGGCATTATTGAACTCAGCTTGCGTCCTTGGGCCAAAACGAGGGGTAAGTGTTTAATGCAATAGCAATAAAATAAAGTAAATGCATAAATGCTGAAGAGGTGTAAGTTAAAAGATATATATATTTCTATAAAGAGATGTCAATTGTTGTCATCTTTCTATATTAGGAGTAACATAGCAATAGTTTCTGTTACCTTTATTAAGCTGATGTTATACTTATTTGGAAAGTATCCTGTGATGAATAGTACTGTCGAGTATATACATGTTCACCTATGCTTATGATTGTTGAGTCATCCGTACTAAGCCTGTCTAGTAGTGTTTGTTCTTCTTAAACGTGGTCGAGTTTCATTTCATTAGGGACTACCCAGTAGTAGTTGTGACGCTAAGTTGCTGTGTAGCCAAATCCTCTTTGCGACTTGTATTGTCCACTCGCCCGTGGGCTTTCGATACGCACAACGGGGACGATAAGTGGTTGGCTACTCGGGATGCCGGGCTTGTAGGGAGGCGAAATCACTTGAGCTGTTGCGACTTGAGACAAATGCCAGCATGGAGTATTAAATAGTCTCAAGTATCATCCACCTTTTCCAGCAAATGTCTCTACATGGAGAGTACTAGGATCCCGTGATTAAGTTTTAGAGTCCAATCTATGACTTGGGTGTTTGTCAGCTGTTGCCTTGATGAATTAGGCATTTAGATGATCCACGGCATTCCGTCCCTCAATGGCCCTGATCCACTAGGGTTCACATGGGTCCCAAGTCAATGCGCTTGATGACATATAGCGCTGTTTAACTTTAGCTCTAATCCTCTATATGGATTTTATATCTTTGTCGAGTAAACTTAGGTTTTAATGATGTTAGTAGTTTTCTATAGCAATGTGCAATCTGTAGTGATGCAATGACCCAATGATTACCAGCGTCTATATTAGAGTCAAATTTCTTTATAATATGCATTTGTTGCTTTAAATTTTATGCATTTTAGTTGATTGATGTTTTCAATTTACGGAACTTATATATCGTTCTGAGAATTTTATGTGCATAGGTCAACAGAAGTGGTTAGGGTCTCGATTGGGAAAGTTGTCCGGTTAATACCCTAAGTTCAGTGAGAGTACCGAGGCATTCGAAGTATATATAATTACTAGAGAAAGTGGCAAAATAACTCAGAGTAGATCTTCTTCCAGCTCAATAGAGAGCTAGACCCCTTTCAATCCAAGTTAAGGAAGTTCTGAAACATCAATCGCTCAAAGCTAGGTTCAAAAGCAAAATAACCTAATCCAATTAGGGTTCAACAATAAACGCTAATCCAAGGAGTTGCCGGCTTGATAGTAGAGGGGAGGGACTGAGTCAACTCATCTTACCTCATCCCATCCCAAGCTCCATGGAGTGAAGATCTCCCTTTGAGTCCAGTACAATGCCTCAAGCCCAAGGGAGTAAGAGGGTTGAGGAGATGTAGTCACTTAGTAGCTCAATTCTTTCTGTTCTCTTTTTCTTTCTATTTCTTTCCTCAAAGGGTTGTAGAGGGTGAGAGGGGATGGGAGAGGAGGTGGAGGCGTCTATGACCCTCTATGTACAAATCCAAGCTCAGCCCTCAAAATCGCCCCAAGCCGGGCTGGGCGTATTTTCGCCGGAGGGACGGTCTTCCAGCAGGGCGTCTTCGCTGCGACGAACAGGTTAGGACGTTCGCAAGGACGGGCCGCGAGACGGTGTCGGGGACCGGGTCTGGCGGGGATACCGCGTGATCCTCGGGCGGTACAGGCGGTCGGTTGGATGGGACTGGTTGTCTCTCAGGAACGGGTCCCGAGATGAAACTTTGGGCAAGAAGCTACTCAGATTTGCTTTTGAACTTATTTTTTAACAGTGTCCCGATAACTATATTCTTATATCATCATACATAGGTTCAGGTGATCCTGGCGATCCTACTGCTGTAATTGATTCATACACTACATAAATTAGAAATCGAACTTTTATGGTCATATATCATTAGAGTTGTAACATGTATAGCGCGGATAGAGCGTAATCACATGCTTTATAATCTTCAGCTAGTGGCTGTTATTATATTACTGTCCTGGTTGATATAATGGGTTCCTATGTTAGTTATTCTGTGAGATTTGGTTCTTAAAGTGCCGAAATTATCATGTGTTCTTCGCTCTATTAACGCTATTGTACTATGCTCATGTTACATCTTTTGTTTAAGAATTAGAATGATGACGTTAAGAGTAGGTATAATGCATCAGTGTATGCATGGACTCCTTTTTTTCATAGATGCTGTTTTCGTGTCACTTATCTGGAAGTTTGAGATCTTCATCAATCACTATTATTAGTGACTGTCTCAAATTTGTATCACACAAATCAACTGTATTTGTATGTACATATAGACATAGAGGCGGTCAGTGCTCTCTGGTCGTTAGGTCGCACTAGTACTTAGGCTCTCGATTATCCACAAGAGAGTGCTCTAGATCGGCCAAGCTCACGATTCAAGGTTACATATGTGGTGGTGAAGTTATATAAGGTTCGACGATATATTGAGTGTCAACTCGAGTCGGTATTAAATTAACGAGCCGAAATGTGCCACGTTTCTCTACGAGCTAATTTCTCGCATCTTATTACAAGATAAAGTATATTTCTTAGCGATCTGGTGTTCTCGATGGGGTGCTAGGTGTCTACTTCTTCAAGATGAACGCATGCTCAGATAGGGGCTTTCCAGTGGTGAGTTGTATGTGCTGTGATCGAATAAGTCGGTTTCGCGGATCTACTTGCAGTTACCGAATTAAATTGAGTGAACCAGGCCATAAGTTTGGATCAATATCAACATACTAGGTACATATGTCGGATCTTGCAAATTCAGTTTTCTAACTGAAATTTCGCTGTTACCTCAGGTGAGAATATTGTTCCATACAGTTTAAGTGGGTCAAATTAGCTTCAGAAGCTTGAGACTGTTTATTGGAGCGCGGATAGCTTCGTTCTTGTTCAATTATGCGTGGCATTTTTGGGCGACTTTTGTCGCTCACCTATGATTTACGGATTAAATGGAGCCTTGTAATTTATCTCGCGGGACATATAAGACATTTTGACCCGCTACGCCGATTTCCCAATGTCTTTACTCCCCTAGTTTTGTTGAAGAAGAGGTTTCTAGAGCAGCATGTTGCCTATCTGAATAATTCTCAATTTTAATTAGAGCTCTGTAATTTCAGTTAGATCATGGAAGGCAATAGCTCACATGGCACTTCAGTAAGATTTACTGTTGCTCTCTGGGCTCTGATCAACAGTGTCGAATGTCCGAGGACTCAATTTGGAGAAGAAATCCGTTGTTCTATGCTTCCTTGGAGACATTCTGGGTTAAAGCAATCTTGCTTTACACTTTTTCACTCAATGAGTGAGCGATCTAATGTCTGAGTGCTGCAACGCTTGGTAACCTGACTGCTATTGATGTTTGCTGTATAATGTTGTTAGTATCTACTGGTTCTGAAAGATTCTAGCAATAGAAGCGGTTACGAAAACATGTCCTTGACATGTGCAACATGCGTGCTCTCAGAGGAAGTCGTACCAATATAGGCGAAAGAACTGCAGCGTCGGGCTGGGAGTCGTCCTCGAGAGTCGGTTATAGTCGCCTCAGATGCCCTGTCACTTGGGTGGGAAGTTTGTTGAGGGTCCAAGGAAGTACGCGAGGTGTAGCATCGGTAAGGCAATCCTCGAAGCGAAGTTGAGTACTCCAGGCGAAACTGACGGTAGAGAGGGAGAATAGTCTCCTAGGAATCCGGACAGAGATGGGATGGTAGCTAAGTAGAGGGTCGCAGAGAAGTCTTTTCTCTACGAACTCTTGGCTTCCTCATGTGGTAGGTGAGCTCTCCTCAGTGCGCAGGGCATCGCTGCTGGGAGTTAGTTTAAGTAAAGGCACCGGTGTTGCGGGTATAGGATTATTTTTTGAAGCAACCTGTCATTCACTAACACATAATCAGATGTATCGACGCAGACCTTGCGCTCAGTTGGGTTGTAGCCGCTGTGGTTCGTTGTCAAAGTGTCCAAGTGTGAGTGGTGGATTTTTGCCTATTTCCCCTTAGCTGGAATCGGTATAAGCGAGACAGTGCAAATGCTGGAATTTGAGGTTTCGACTGAATTTTTTTATTTTTTGCCGTTGACTCCCCCGTCAAGTCATCTCTCAAAAGTTAGTATTTATCTTCGACTTTTTATTTTAGACATGTAGGTTGGTGGCAGACCAACCGCATTGCTCTAAGACTCGATACAACTTCGCAATTTGCAAGTTCAGCTGGCAATGTATTACTCTTCAGCCTTTATCCTTTTTAATAGAGTGTGTTTCCACCATGTCAGCAAGCGATAATTGCATCACTTAGTCCCTTAAGTATATCTTGGTCTTGGTCTCGAAAAGAGTGATGATGGGATATCTTCGTGTGTACATGTGCGCTTTCATGGTTCTCCAAGTGGTTGCCCGGTTTCGCTCGTGATTGCCTCTTCTATGAGGGTATTTCATGTGTTACGTTTGCGCCCATGCTTCGCGGTCACAAAGCGCGATTTACGAGCGTGTTGTACCGTTCTCGAGGACAACGCTCAATTTCCGCCGTAGCAAATGTTTGAGTCCATCGCCTCTGGATGCTTGCACCATTTCGATTTTAAGCTCTTCTCTTTTATGAAATCACTTGTGAGTTGTGTCTTTTCTATTAATTCTGATCAGTATTGTGTTGCAACTGTTAACGTCCCAACTCAAAGGGCGTCTGGTCGCACGGACGTTTCAGAGTATTAGCTACGTGTTCCACTCACGGTCATTTGCTCGATACTGGCGGTTTGCTTGGGTTCCCACTCCATTCAGTTTGTCGTAATTCTAGTCAGGGTGTCGCAATTTTATTAACATTATGCGAATTTTAGCGTGACGTAGGTTCGTTGGCGCTTGCGGGCGAGTTGTTAGTAAAGTATGGGTCAACTAGTAGTTCTGGTAAGCTCAGACATCTGCGCTGCTCATATGTTTCAAGCGGCTTGGTCTTTATTCGCTGATCCACGATCGCTGATTGAGGCATTGGTTTAAATTTATCTTAAATTAGTTTCGGAGTGCTGTTTAACTATTATCCTTCGCATCGTCGTGTCGCATAGACAAATTTTTTAACTCCTTTTCGGTAATGTCGGCGGATGTTCAATGCAAAATAGGCGCCAATCAGTGGTGGTGGGGTTATTCCTTTGGATTATTCTATTGGGCGAATGCTTACGTCTGAATTCTTCCCTGTTTCATGAATACAATGTTCGCCGGAATGGAAGATTACCCTAGTTTAGCTCAATCCATTAAGGATCGTCACTTATAAATCATACCTGCTAGCAGTCGGCAGCCGAGGGTTATTATGGATATTGCGCGCAGCTACTCTTTTTGTCGGACTTCCAATCATATTTGAGACTCTTTGGGTCAGGCTCGTTTCTGAACCAGCGATTTTTTTTCGCCAGTCTAGCAACTACTTTTGGTTTTCAGCTTTTGTCTTGAGCTAATCTGGACGCCGTAACATAGCTCTCACCCACTTAGACTCGTCGTGAGTGGGTCCAATGGAAGTGAGTAGGATTAAATGGTCATTCAATCTTACCATTCGACAACGTCGGCTTCACGGGGTATTAGGCGTCAACCATTGTGGCATTGTCGTATGATCTTGCTGTCCCGCTAACTGGTTGTGTTATTTAAGCAGATTCAGATCGGGAGACTGTGCAACTGCCCTGGTCGTCAATCCTACTGGCCCTCAAATATTCCTCAAGGTCTGGTATTTACGCTCAGATGCAGTCGATTCCATCTGCGGGGCCTCGCTTGGCCATTCCTGATGGCTTCAATTTTCCCTGGGGTCCGTTATGTGATTGAATCCCCGCGTAGGGACAAATCTTTGTTGGGCCAAACGAGCTCATGTTTACTGACCAAATTCCCCTTATTTTCGGCTTTATCGCGCAGTTGTCCTTAGTGGTTTCTATTTCTCTCCTCGTCACAGAGACAATTTGAGATCAGAAAGTCACATAGGTGTTGTTAGTTGTCGAGTCGCAGGAAGAATATTGAGTCTGGGTAGTGGGCATTATGTTAAATAGTCCAGCAGTGTTTCGGTATAAGGACTTAATGATTGTTCTTAACATCGGTTCGATTGGCAAGAGTCTTGGCCCTTTGATACAGCCAGATTCATTAAAGGTTGGTGTGGATTTGGGATAAATTGGTGGGCAGATTTGGTTAATGGTTGTATGCATCAGCCTTTAACGGAAATTTGGGCTTACCTCCGTGATGTCTCGCTTTCCGTTGTGTGCTAAAGCCGTCTTGATAACTCTCAGGTTCTGATTTCTCTGGTGATATCCGTATTGTGTGCAAGCATGTGCTGGACTTAACAGGATCCTGGGTTTGACTTAATAGGATATCTTTCCTCCGGTATGTGTACTTGTTTTTGATCGTGACTTTGTTAAGTTCGATAGTCAGCATAAGCGAGTGATCATCCTTTTTCTTGACGAACAAGAGGGCGCCCAGGCGAACATCGTGTCTACACCTTGTTTCAAGGAGTTCTGAACTGCGCATTGATCCTTCTTCGCTGTGGCATCTATAGGGTAGCCTTTTGAGATCGGGTAAGTCCGGTGAACGACGATTTACAACTCAATTGCCTATGTATCACTGACGCTTTGCCATTGCGAGGTTCGAGTGTTCGGCTGAGTGTGATTGAGCAATTCCCAGATTTTTTGGTGCGGTCGTTGACGTTGTTCGACTTATGGCTCGCAGTCCCAGGAAGTGGGTGTTTAAGCGAGCCGGAGTAACCGAAAATCGGATTTTTGGGATAAGCTCTCGGTTGCTTCAGAGGTGGTAAATCACGATAAATCCATAGTAATCCTTCAGTTTCACACTGAGGTATGTGTAACTCTGCGTTTTCCAGCGGAGTCGCCCAATGCTCAGCTTTTAATTGTGACTAGTTAAGACTTTGAGCTCAAGTCTGTTGCATTCGCTGTTTCTAGGGTTCCATGGTCGCATAGGGTGTACCTAGGGTTCCGATCTATTTCAAATTTTTCTGACTTATTATAGGCGATCCTTTTCTTAGTGCTTCCAAGGACCCTGTGCGCGGCTTTACGGCGCGCGCGCTCGGGTGTGCTTTCTTTGGCAGGTATTTTCTTTAATTTGATGGATGGGATTGGCAGGACACAATTCTATCACCGAATTTAGATTCCCGTGATATTCACTCGAAAATCGTCAATTGGTGTATCACGGTCAGTGGCGGTCTGCTTGCTCGAATCTTTTGCTAGTGTGATTCTTGGGTAGATGTTTGCGTTTTTATTGTACGAGATTTTGCGACTGAGGGGGTTTTTCTTCGAGACTCAGGTGGTGTGGCCTTCTGATATGGTCTGAACGGCCTAGGGTTCTGGTTACCATAAAATGACATAAGTCTCCGAGGTTGTATCAGATGCACAATTCAATTTAATTGCTCCATTTCCTTTCAACAGTGATTGGCATTGTTTTCGAACATGCCAATTTTCCGTCGATTTTCGACTTAAGCATTGTCCTTTAGTTCAATTTCTGGATGATTAGAGAATGGTAAATCTATCTTGAGCAAGCTCACCATCTTACGTTGCTCAAGTTTAATTTCGTTGGTGGTGCAAGATGAGAGACAGGGTGAGGGAAGTCTTCTTAAGCTTTCATTAATTGCATTCTTGTTTTGCCTTTATATTTGCTCCTTGCTAGGTATTCTTAGAGCTCGTTAATACCCTCTTTTTTGCTCCTTTTGGTTTTGGGCTTTCCATTGGGTGGGTTTGGTCTTGTGGGGGGTTTTTGGGCTTGTGGGTTTTGAACTTGTTGGAGGTTCTAGAGTTGTTGGGCTTATTTTTTTCCTTAATTTTTGGTTTTGTGTTTGTAGTAGATAAACCCTAGAATGGAATTAGGGTTTTTTGGGATTTTTGTTTAGGTGGTTTTGAGCTTAGATTGTTGGTTAGAATTCTCTAGGTTGTTGGAGGTCTAGCTCTTTTGGAGCATAGGAAAGTTTTATTTGGTTGGTTTTGGCCTTTTGCTAGTTGTTATGTTTGGCTTCGTGCTTCGTTCTTGGCTGCATTTTTGATGTTTAGTGTGCTAGGTAGTTGTATGAGATTGTTGGACGGCAAGCGAGACTATTCGTGTGGTGCTAGGATTCCCAGGCTGCAGTTGGTTTAATAGTACTAGTCGATTCTATTTGTAGTTATGAGTGATATTCTATTTGGTGGGTGAGTTGCTGTTTTCTATATCTTTATTTAATATTTGATGTGAATTGTTTAATATGCTATTCTAACTTCTCTTTGATGCGTTTAGATGTGTAAGATATTTTAAGTTGCTATTAGAAACACTTATTATGGCATATTTTTGGACCTCGTTGTATTTGGTGCAAGTAGTTGCTTATGGGGATTTTGGTTGCATTTTCTTCTTATATTATGTATATAGTTTCGATTGGGCTTTAGGAGGTTAAATGAAAGCTCTCGTTATGCGTTTAATAGATTTATTGGGACATGAAGATTGACCCATTGTCATTGTGTACGCAGTAGATTTTGGATTTGTGATTGCTGGGCTCATGTCAGTTGCAGAGCTTCGGTCAATGGCATTCTTCGAGTGTTTGGATGTTGGGAGGACTTCGTGTTTGGGCAAGGCTTTCATTACGGGAAATTATGTTGTGAATGTTGTTGAAATAAATAGTTGTGTGCAGTATTGGTGATGAGAGTCAGTGGACTCGGTCTTGCCATAGATGCCTTTCTACAAAGAGCTATCTTCGCTTGAATTCAGTGTTGGAGAGTAGATGATATTCTCGTTGCTGAATACTATCAGGAATGATACTCTGTTAGATTCTTGGATTGGTGGTTTGCGTTGGACTCTGCTTGGTGGTGGTTTGTGGGTCCATTCTAAGACTTATCTGTAATTCGGTGTGCAAGTGTTCTGTCTCGGTTCCCAGCTATCTCCCAGCCGGTTATTGGAAGTATAGATCCTGCGGTAGTGGCTCTGCATGCGCATGCTCGCTGCTTCTCGAGCAAAATTCGATTTGGTTCAATCTGTTGAGAAAGTTCATATTGCTCGAGGGGAGTACGGTGTGGCAACACACTAGTCAGGGATTGTCTTAATGCGTCTGTTGTCGAGGGCGTTCGGAGAGAAGGTGAGGATGTGCAGGATGTCGTCAGGTGAGAGAGAGCTTACGTACACGTATTGGAGAGGTAGGGGGCTTAAGAGACGACGGGGTTGCGATTGATCATGAGAGGGCTGCTGGGCGGCCATTAGGGGTCGAAGCAGAAAAGAGAGGATGACTGGTGAAGATTCATATGGCGAGTAGGGGTGTTGCTAGGAGAAGGCAGTTGCTGGTTAACAGGAGGTGTTCGAGGTTATATCGTGTTGAGGGCTGGATGGATAGGGCGCTGATTTGAATGATTTTGGAGTGATAGCTTTGTCGTCTGTGCAGGTTGAGTCGAAGGTGGAAGGGTCGTCAAGTGCGGGCAACGGGGTGAGTTTGGGTTGTGTGATTGTTGACGTGGGTTGGATTTCTTGCGTATCGAGCGGCAGCAGTCGGAGAGAGTCGCGTAGGTGTTGGTTTGGCGGTTGAGAAATGAACGGGTGCCCCCGAAGGCGGATACGGGTCGGTGGGTCGGAGTAAATCCTTTGTGGTCTAGAGAAGGATGCTTGGTTGAATTGTTGCGGTTGCGGGTCTGGTTGTAGGGGCTCAGCGGTGGGTGCGATTTTGAGGGGGTGTGCTTTAGAATTAGGGAGTCTGATCCGTGGGGGAGCAGGAGGATCATCAAAGGACTCGACGTGTTGGCGGGCCTATAGGTGGCGAGGTGGGCCGGGGCAAGTCAGATGGAAAACTCTCCCGAATTCGTCGCACAGGATGGAATATCTTCGCAAGAATTCGTGGCAGCCTTCGGTAAGTATGTGGTCGATGTCTACTGCAGATTAATGAATGGGGCTTAGCCCTTGGCAGGCATAAGCTAGAGAGCCCTCTACTGTGATCAATGTCGTGGGTCGTCTCCTATTGAAGAGTGGATGGTAACGTGGATTGAGGTCATGCGAACAATGAATTGTCGAATGCTCTTTTAATGCTTATATTTCGTTGTGTGAGCTCTACGTGTTACCTGCTATTATAGGGTGCAACGTTTGTGTTGTGTGTATTTGTTGTGTGCTAACTCGTATTTTGCAGTTTATGTTGATAATATAACAATTATGTTTGACATTGAATGGTTTAAACATTAAATGTGGTTGATTGACTTAATTGTATGATTGGATGTATGTAAATTTTGGTGTTGAATCATGTATTTGAGCGGTGACTTTGGTTCTTATCTCTCTCATAGTCTATTCTACCAATACTAATCAAATTGCAGCCTAAGGTTTGTTTTGTTTTGTCTTTTTATGTTTTTGCTTCAGTAAATCTTATCGTTCTTAATTGTGTTTGTTGCGGGACGTTAGAGTGCATGTGTGACTTACGCAGTCTAGTAGGGTCGTATTGCCCTGGGACTTTATATTTGTTTCCGCTCTTTTTTCCGTGTTTTAGGAGTCTTCCTCGGGAGATGGCCAGTGAGTCCGGAAAGGGGTATGCTCGGTGCTAGCGTGTTACGAGGGTAATTTCGTATCGATAGGTGTGGTCTTTATCTGTGTTATTTTTTTAGTTTGAGAGGTTGAGAGTTGTACCCGTATTATGTAGAGCACATTTTTACTAGAGCAGATATTGTATATTATGATTTCTTTTGGTCAATTCTTATCTGGTTTATTTGGTTGTAGATGCTAGAATTTATTGGCGCCTTGTTATGTGTTTTTTTTTTTTTTGACTCTTTATTTTTTTCTTTCTAATGTAGTTTGCGGTGTGGTTATTATTATTTTATTGTATTATTCTTATAGGTTACACAGCTATTTTTCGTCGCCAGATGCCAAGAGTTATTGTTTTGATGCTAAATATTGATATAAGTGTAGTATAATTCGTATGGCGAGGGTATGTGCCGCATCACATGAAATAGAATTTGCGGAGTGGCGTACCCGTATAAAATAATTTTGCATGGCAGGACATATATAAAAGCATATCTTGCGATTGTTGCGTTGATCGACTCCGTGGCTGAATCCATTTTATTTGGTATCCGATAGGGTTGAAGTTCTTAGTGGAATAGAACTATAGGCGGTTGGCTTATAGGAATGGCTGTGAGGACGAGGTCTATTGATTATTTAGTTTGAGCGAAGTTTTATGATTGGGTTTATTGACTCTAAGTGTAGAGTGAGTTTGATGGAGGTGATATGGTTTTACTCTGCAGAAGGTATACAAGTTGGCGGACCTAAAGTAAATTCCGGTTGATAGTGAAGGACATTCTTACTTTCGCATGTTGGGGTTTTCTGTTGGCGATGGAGGTTGCAGATAGGTGGGTTATTTCGATTTTATGTTTTGTTCGGTGAAACGATGACGTTACGGCGTTAGTCAAGACCGGGCGCGAGAATGTGCACGGCGCCCTACCACTTCGGTTGTCGGCGCAGACTAGGTCATGAGCCTGCGCTATTCTCCGCGTATCGAGTACCTTTGGCTAGCGGTCTGTGTTGAGGGACTGCGCTGTTCCTCTTGTGGTTCTCACTGATCTTTTGATGGTCGACCGAGATAGAATGATAGGTGCGTCGGGGTCCCCTGCGATGGAGCTGAAGATGCAGGGGTCGCATTCGCTAATGAGGGCTCGGGGCAGAAGCCTCGTCGTGCACTGCTGAGCGTAACGGTGGCGCTCGGTGACTGGCCGCGATAAGAGAAGTCCGCGGGAGGTGCGCCGCGCCGTCGTGTGGACATCCTCTGAGACTTCTCATGCAGGACGTGGTTCGAGGTGGTAGGCCAGGGTCGGCTAGTGGAGGCCCCGCTCACCCGCCGCCATTCGCGGTCGGTCCGTTAACGCTCCGGGTGGTGTCAACGGGAGGGTTCGGCTGCAGCTCTCGATGACCTTCGGTTGTCGCTGACTGTGCCCCGGGCGTCGGATACGTTCTTGCCCCGCCTGTCTCGCTGAAGCGCTGCCTGGCTCTACCTGCTTTCATGCTAGTGGTCTGCTTGCTGCCTTTGCTTCGATCCAAACATCCTCTTTTCCTTCATGATTTTGCCCCCTTTAACAATCAAGCCCGGTCACGACGTTCCCGGTAAGTGGGAGGTTTGACGTTGGACCATATGGTAGATCGCAGAGTCGCAACCCACTCAAAATACGAGCCATGTTCCTCATCGTCTCGGGACTACAAAAGGAAAACATGCTAGTTATCGAGAGATATTCGGCTGGTACCAGCACTGTCTTGTCTCCCTGTTCATTCCTCAGATCCCTTTCCATCTGTCTTTCTTCACATCTGTGGAAAATAGGTAGTCAAACACAAGCTGCTTGAACTGTTCACGTTGATAGCAGACAATCAGCACGGGGATCCTCGGTTGTCACCCACACTGTTAAGCTCTCGCATCAAGGTGAGTGTGTCGCAAACCAACTCACGGTACGTCCTCCCCAACAACGTGTCATAGAACAGTTTCTCATATGATTAACCATTGTTAATCACAAACTGATCTGATTTCTCCCCAGTCAAAGACGCCCCACGGAGGGTTGCTAAGGCGACGGATTCATTCGTCGGTTCCATCATGCCGCCTCGTCTAAAACCCCCATTCGGGCCCCGCGGTATACACGACTGAGTCCCCAGGCGTGATGTACAGGATGGCTGGTGTTGGGTTTTGCGCGTTACCTTTACATGAGGACTGGTATCTGTCTCTGTTCGGCGTCTGCTGCCTCGGAGCTATGTGGGTTGATATCGAGGTACGGTGGATCTGTGCTCTTTACTGTTGGTGCCCTCTCGTCGTACTATAGTGTAAGAATCGGAGGCATACGAACTTGGAATCTCATCTTAGTCGCTCAGTCTGCCGGCCAGTATAGCATCTTCTAACCTTCTCCTGTCAATAAAACCTGCGACGGCGATGCGTTAACGGCACGGGAGCTGAGTTTTTCCTCACGTGTTCATATGGGGACCCGGGGGTGTCGTGCGCTGGACGCGAGAGTCTGCGAGGTGGAGGCTCGTTGAGTTCAGGGGGTGCGGTGGCCTGAGATGTTTTGGGTGTAGCATCTCGTGGTCAATAGCTCGACCGATCTGGATTGTGAGCTGAGTGGCTCTGGAATAGATATATGTGGAAGCTCCATTCTTGATCGCCCGCTGGTCTTTGAGTGGAGGAGGTACGCTCTAATGGATATGGTTTGTGCGGACCTAGGCGCGAGCTACGTCTCTGCTGGGCGCGCGCCGGCCCTACCGTTGGTAGCGGGTTTTTCCGAGAAGTATGGTCCGTAGGCAGTCTTGAGCATGCAACCGCTAACACAAACATGGTCAATAACCATTATACTACTGAACCTATTTGTAGAATGAACACGTCTAATATAGGATTGTAATACTCTTGTAGACGTCAGCATGTGCACTCACGTTACGATCTTTTAACGGGCGTTCGTGTCTAGGAGTGCTCACTTCGACTTTCGGGTCCTGACTGCGGTCCAGCGGGTAGATCGCGCATGCCGTCGTAAAGTTAGTACCTGCTACCGCTCTCTTCATCCAGGCGTTTCAAACTCGCATATAGTTATAAGTACCCAATCATAGTATTTATGCAGTAAAGCGATGCTAACCGTCGACTGACTGTGTCGTCTTGCTCAGTAATCCGAGAGAGGAGGTATTTCTGTGCCAACCATGGCTAAGGTTGACAAGTTCTACTTAAGACTCAACCCTAGGCGTTGATACACTTATAATCTGATGTTTTTCGCCGAGATTACCAATTGTGCCTTTTGTGTGGTACCGGCGATGACCGGACGGGCGGTTTACCAGCTCTTGGAGATATCGGACGTGCAGACTCTAGCGAGCTAGGCCCTGGCGTTTGAGGCTGTAATTAATGTGAGTCTTCTGAGAAGCTGAGTGTTCTGAGTAGAGGAAGTAAAACGAAAGTATGGTCATATCCTGGTACTTCAGCTCAAGCAATGTTACAAGGTTCGATATACAGAAGGGTTAGGTAATCTGAGTGAAAAGTGGATGAATCATGGTAGGTTGATATTTAGAAACATGTATCAAGGCGAAAAGAGAGAAGTAACACTACTATAGTCTGTCACCGAAGTAAGCGGTACATCACGGGCGATCAGTGTGCTACAGAAGTGAAATGGATACATGGTGGTTCTCTATATTTATATTTGTGAACGATTCACCTCGGCGTTAGCGCGGGCTTCGGAGATGGGTGAGCAAGGAGATAGGGGGCGAGTAGCACCCGCTCCTGCAGGGTGTCTCCGTGTGGGCGACTTCCCTTGCCACAGATCTTGCCTTCCTGTTAAGCTTGTTTAAAAAACACCAAAAGCGGCGTGTGGAGACTAATTCACATGGTGAGTGTCCGCAGTTGAGTGTAGCATACCGGGGGGCCGCCGAGGATCCAGTGGCGAGGGACGCCTCGCAGGTCGCGCGTAATTAACACTAGGTCGTGAGATGTACAGAATGGAATGAAGGAAACGCGCTGGGCCGTTAAGTTCCATAGTGCGATGGAGTATATATGTTGTGACCCGAATTGCTATCGACTGGTACTAAGGCTGATGTTAAAAATGTGATCATGACATGTAAACACATGTGTGTTCACTGCGGTCTCTCATTTAGTCAATGAATCTTTAACTGTAATGATAGAAGAATGGGATACTACTATAAGCATAAACTGTAGCATAAGTTGTGTAAGTAATACGTGTCACGTTGGTTTACTCGTAATTATTTCTGTTACTGTCCAATTTTTCTTTAGCACCTTTTCCTTTCTTCCCAGGGATTCTATTCAATGGAGCGGTAGGCCACGCGATGGATTTTGGCTGGCTGGTCAGGAGGCCATTCGTCTTGATGCCGAGAGTCCATGCAGGGCTCTGCGTGATCATGCAGTCGCCACGCGGGCAGCCACGTGAGAATGGGGGTTCCCGTTCGTGATATAGTCGAACCTCGCGGTCCAGCTTGGAATCCATTGGCACTCATCCGCTTTACGGCGGGTCGGTCGGCACACGTGGCATCTGTTCCAGACGGTGTCGAGTTGGGGTTAGGCAATCGGAGTTGGCGTACGGAGCGGCGTATGTAGGAGATACCCCACAGCGTGACTGGCGTGCATGTGACGCGGCTAGCAGATTGAGATATGAGCACCGATTGGAAGGAAGCAAGTGATTTGCTCCAATGTCTCTATTTTCATTTTTTGCATATACAAAGTTAGAACTCCTCGTTCCTCTGATCGGTGAAATATAATACCAATGTTAGGTAATCAAAGCTAGTATCAAATGTTTGTAAACTGTAGTGGTTTAAGCTAAATCACATAGCGATTATAATACTTTCCCTGTATGCACTCATAACATAGTCATGCCTGTATAGTTCCCTATGTTAGAGTAATGGAGATGTTGGTTTACTCATATCTGTAGTCACGAATATCTATTCGCCTTTCCACTCTACTAACGATCATTAGTTTAGACTTCGTCCGTGCTTTAAGTTCTCTAGAGTAATGTTGGTGGGTTATTTTATTTCTGAGATAATTCGAGATAGAGTTTGTTTGTACCGTTGACGAACATATCGTCAGTCAGTGAGAACATCGTTTGCATTTGTGTTGTATGTGCGGTCTAGCTCTTTCGCTTCATCGGGAGTGTCTGTATTTCTAGGTCATATTGCTTGTTATCATATCTTCACAAGCTGTTATTGATTACGCTGGATCGTGGCTTCAAATCTGTATCATCATCAAAAAATACAACTGTATCATTCTTTAGTAATTATGCAACATAGAGGAGCTTCATTGTTCTGCGTGTAGGTTCTATGTAGTAGTCCAATGTCTCAGTACGAACGTTCTTTTTGGAGAGATTCGGATTTATCGACAGAAGAAGTTCCTTCCAGCATGCCTGTTAGGGATCTGGAGATTGGTTTATGCCTGTGGCTGTTGCGGTTATTCAACTCGGGGAAGCCTATGTTTAGATGTGCTGGTGTTTGACAATGGATTGGTTGTAAGTAGCCTTTGACATTGATATATAGAATCAAGACGTGGACTTATCTCGGGTCTGAATTTAGAGCCGCGGAAGTGGTTCGGGATCAGTTGCTCGTACCTGAGAGTTGTTCACTGTATAATACGGAAGTAAATTCTTCTATGGTTTCGCTGATATTGCCTGTTTGATGTACTGATTAGGCCGTACTAGCTGTATCTACCTGCAGCTCGAGCCGGGCTCCAAGAGATCTCGTTTCTCAGTAGAGGTGATAGGCTGTCAGACGGATTCTAACTTAGGTCCTGTTGTGTTGTCCGGGGTATGGCGTTGCTCTGCAGGATGAGGGCGATAACCTCATTGATGCTCGGAGGGACGGCGTCAATATCAACATATTTTAGCAAATATAGTTGCGATCTTGAAAATTTCAGGTTTTTCTATAGCTGAATTCCTGTTACCTCAGGTTTAGAATATTCTTGCCTAACCAGTTCTAGGGAGTTCGGATTGTGCAGGAATGCTAGATTACGAGCTTGAGGTCTCCTGCTGCGAAAGAAGTTAATATATCTGGCATTGTTATCTCGCTATTGGGAGCGATGTTGACTAATTTGCGGTTTCTGGTTAGATATATTCGCCGTTCATACTTCGGGGACTAACCTTATCTATCCATACTATAGATGTGCATGACAAGTAGCTTTATAGGATGCCCGGCAGATATATACCAGGTTAAGAGGGTTAGATTAAGCGCTACATAATTAAATAATCCAATTTTAATTGCTGAAATCTCAGATTAAAGCAACTAGAAGCAATAGCTCAAAAGCAACACATAAACGTCTACTCGAACGTCGATAATGGAGAAAATCGAGTCGTTTACCTTCTCAAGCCTCCAACCAGCACCCTACTGGTTCAGGACAGCAAAGAGCCTTCCAAAACACTCCCTCACACGTGCACAAAGGTGCTGCAACGCTCACAAATAGCGAAGAACGCACGCGGCGACGAAAACGAGCGAAATCGGCGAACTCGACGTAGAGAGAGAAAAACCCTAGAGAGAGAGAGAGAAGAAGGGAAGAGAAGCTTTCCCAGAACTCTTGCATACTCCACTGAAGTCCCAGAGCCGTGCTGGGATCAAATAGGTAGGTATCCAATGTGAAATTACCAAAATACCCAAGCTGCCACGAATCTGCCAGCTTGTACCGGTACAAGGTGATGGCTGTACCGGTACAGCAAGCAGAAAAATGCTGAGATTTCGCAGGTCAATGCATTTTCTTATTTTTTGCATTCCAATCACTCTCAAACTTGTCCCAACACTTGTTCTAACCTTTTAGAACATGTAGGAGTGACCCACACACCATTCCACACACTCGAACTTCGCAATTTGCAAAAGTTCAGTGTATTACAGTCGCATCCTAGACCAACTTTTAAATCTTTTTGAAATAAGGTTCCGTTGCATCTAGTTAAAGAAAATCTAGTGCTTTTCTTAAAAATCGTCTTTTCAAATAGGCCCGAAGCATGACACTATTCTTTATTTATTTTCTTTTCTTGAGTGTGTATGCCTCCCCCTTTGAGAAGTCATTCTTCATTTCTTATTTTCTGCTAAAAAGAAAAANTCTCACCTCCTCCCTCTCTCTCTCTCTCTAGATAAGATATTCCCCTCCCTCTCTCAACCCCCCTCTCTCTCTCCTCTCTCTCTCTCTCTACCCCCTCTACTCTCTCTTCTCTTCCAGCTGTACCCTCCTCTATCCCCCTCTCCTATAATCTTTCTCTCTTTCTCTCCATTCTCTCTCTCTCTGCGATGCCCCTTCTCTCTCTCTCTCTCTCTCTCTCTCTCTCTCTCTCTTATCAAAATGGGGTTTCGGCGGAGGTGGCAACGGCTTGGGCCGTGACAGCGGTGGTTGCGGCAGCGCCGTCGGTGTGGACCGCGACGGCAGCGGTGATGGCGGCCACAGTGGAGGTTGGGAGGACGAGGGAGGGGTGCTCTCTCCTTCCCCTACTCTCTCTCTTATCCCCTCCCTCCCACTGTCTTCTTTTGTTTTTCTTTTTATTCTTCTCCTTATTCTCTCTTTCTTCTTCTCACTACTTTCCTATTCTGTTTTTTTTTTTTCTTTCTTTTGTTTTTTTTCACTTCTAACCTGACAATAGAGATGGCGCTTGGGTAGCCGAGCGGCGGCGGCTTTGGCCTCATCGGCGGTGGGCACGGTGGCGGCTTGGGCGGCGGCGTTGGTGTCAACGTCGGCGGTCGCGGCAGCAGCATCAACGACCGTCACTGCGGCAACTGTGACTATTCTGATGGAATCTCAACGTATGTAAAATAAATAGAAAATAAATACATACCAAAATCCAGGATCAAAATAAGATAACTCACAGAGCGCCATCGAGAAGAAATTTCTGATCAACTTGCGGAAGCGTGAAGTCCGGCTATGATCTGAAAGTCACGAACCGAACTTGGGTGATTTGATTTCTCCTCCTATCTCAGGCACTCTACCGTATGGTGTAGAACCGATGGTAATTCTTCACTAGAATGCGTATGAGAAGGTGGCAGGACCAATACCCCTTTATTTAGAGCCCAAATCGACTTCCCATCAAAGTATGATTAAGATTCTATTTAAATTTAAGGTAGATGGGATAGGGATAAAATATACCATATCAAGTAGTTCTATATCTGTTAGGATTGACCTTTATCTATAGCAAATCCAGATTTGAATATAATTAATTGGGCCACAATATATGGAAATCCTAACAATCTCCCACTTGGCTCATATTAATCATATTCAATGAACGGATTTTCTATACTCCAATCTTTATTGCACATTATTGGAAACTTATTGTCAAATACCTTAGAACTCACTTGATCTTTAGCTCAAACTAAAAGACTACAATGATAGGAACTATGACGGTCCACCTCTTCATAACGAAATTTTCCTTCCATAATTACCGTTTCATCTTCACCTCCTAGCCGAGTACTTTATATGGCACAACTTTATGAATGAACTTAAACTGTATATTCATTCGTTAACAGACGAAACTTTATGTCTATTAAATGGTCCAACACAGCTGCATTAAACTTTAAGTTTATTGAAAGAAAATAAGTATTACAATTTTATACATCGAAAGAACTAATCAAACCCATATTTTTAACACAATTTGTATATGACCCAGGTGCCGGCCCCTTGGTCATTGGGTTTGCAATCATACACTTGGTACTGATGTATTCAATTGTAACATAACCTTCATCTATCTTCTCTCTCACAACAAGAAATTTAGTGTCCAAGTGTTTACACCCTGCTGTAATCTTGTTGTTATTGGCAAAGGAAACCGCAGCTGAACTATCACAGAAAATCTTTATTGGACGAGCAATGGAGTCCACAATTCTTAAGTCTGTGATAAAATTCCTAAGCCAAAAANAAACCTGTGATGTGGTATCGTAACATGCAATATGATCCAAAGTTCCTTTCAAATACCTCATAACCTTTTAGCAGCCTTCCAATGCTCCATACCTGGATTACTTTGATACCTGCCAAGTAATCCAACAGCAAAAGCAATATCCGGACGTGTGCACGTCTGTGCATACATAAGACTACCAATTGCAGAGGCATAGGGTATGCTTTCCATCTGTTCAATTTTTAATTGGTTCTTGGGACACTGAAAAGCATTAAGCTTATCCCTTTTCTGGACAGGAGCAACACTGGGCTTACAATTATGCATTTCAAAATTTTGGAAAAGAAATTTTTCAGTGTTATGCAATAGCCCAAGATCATTACTGGCAAGCAAAAATACCATCAACATAAAGGACTAAGAAAATTATTTTACTCCCACTAACCTTTAGATAAATATATTGATCAACAATTTTTCCTTAAAACCAAAAGTTAAAATAGTTAGTTCAAATTTTTAAATACTATTGTCGGGAGGCCTGCTTTAGTCCATATATTGATTTCTTTAATTTGCATACCAAGTGCTCCTTTCCCTTTTGCAAGAATCCTTCAGGTTGATTCATATACACCTCTTCATAGAGATCCCCATTTAAAAAGCAGTTTTGACATCCATCTGGTGTAGCTCGAGATCAAAATGAGCAACCAGAGTCATAATAATACGAAAAGATTCCTTTCTAGATACTGGAGAGAAAGTCTCTTTATAGAATGCCTTCTTTTTGAGTAAATCCTTTTGCCACAAGACGGGCCTTGTATCTCTCTATGTTACCTTTGGAGTCCCATTTGATTTTAGAAACCCATTTGCATTCTACAGGTTTAACTCCTATAGGTAACTCAATAAGATCTCATACCTTATTGTGGTTCATGGATTCAATCTCATCATTCATGGCATTGTACCATTCCGTAGAATTACTGTTATTTATGGCTTCGGAAAAACTAAAAGGATCATCTAAACTCTGGCCATTCTCATAAAGATAGACAATATGCCGGTCTTCTCTGTCTTGAGGATCTTCTTAAATCCATCTGATTATCCACATGTACATCTTGATGTGAATTATTCACTTGTACATCTTGATGTAAATTATCGACTTGTACGTCTTGATGTGAATTTTTCACTTGTACATCTTGATGTGAATTATCAATGATAGGTTCACAATGATTTTGTGGTTCCAAAACGATTTGTTGTTCTACTGGAATAGAAATCATCAAATCATGAGGGACAATAGTGGGTTTATCAAGTACAGAATCCGAATGCTCTTTAATTTCCTCAAATTCAATGAACCGAGGTTCAGAGCTCCCACTAATTGCACCATCCTCAATAAACCGTGTTGTTTTAGTTTCTGCAATCTTTATAGGAAGTGATGGACAGTAAAACTTATACCCCTTGGATTTTTCTGAATAACCAATAAAATATCCTGATATGGTTCTAGATCCAATTTTTTTATTTGTGGATCATACAATTTGGCCTCAGCTTGACAACCCCATGTATGAAAAAGTCTTAAGCTGGGTTTCTTACCTGTCCAAAGCTCAAAAGGAGTCTTAGTGACAGCCTTAGTAGGGACCCGATTAAGAATATACAGGGCAGTTTTGAGTGCCTCACTCCACAATAATATCGGAAGGGTAGAATTACTGATCATACTCCTGAGCATATCAATTAATGTGCGGTTCCTTCTTTCAGCAACACCATTTTGATCAGGTGTCCCTGGCATGGTGTACTGTGGAATAATTCCGCACTGCTCCAGAAACTTAGCAAAAGGCCCAGGGACTTGGCCTTTATCTGTTTGTCTACCAAAATATTCACCACCCCTATCTAATCTGACTATTTTTATCCTTTTCTCGAGTTCATTCTCTACTTCAGCCTTATATGCCTTAAAGGCATCTAATGCTTCAGATTTTTCTTTAAGTAAGTAGAGATAGCCATATCGAGAGTAGTCATCAGTAAATGTGATAAAATATTTATGGCCAGTAATTGAAATAGGAAGAGGTCCGCATATATCAGTATGAATCAATTCTAATGTTCCATCACATCTTTTAGCACCTTTAGAAGAAGTTTTGGTCTGCTTTCCCTTTATGCAGTCCACACATATTCCAAAGTCAGAGAAGTCCAAATCATCTAAAATGTCTTCTCTAATTAACCTTTGGATTCTCTGTTTCGAGATGTGTCCTAACCTCTTATGCCATAACATGGATGACCTTTCATTATTAATGCCACGTTTTGATCCAACATTTTCGTGCATGGTAAGAAGGGTAAAACAATTTATATAGATTATTTTTTAAAATACCAGAGCCAACTATCTGAGATTTATAGAATAAAGAAAAAACTTTATTATTAAAACTGAAACTATATCCCAATCCAACAAGTTTCGAAATAGAAATTAAATTCTTAGAAAAATTTAGAACATAAAATGTATCAACTAAATCCAAAATGTGACCAGTAGAAAAAACTAATCTAAATGTTCCTACAAATTCTACTTTAGTTGGATTTCCTTCAGCTGTATAGATAGTCGCTTTATCTTTACTGGGTTTTCTCCGATTCTGAAATCCCTGCACAGAATTCGCCACGTGGCATGTGGCACCTGTCACGCCCCGAGACCGGCAGAGACCCTCCCGGTAACGTGCCCAGACCCGCCACATGTCAACACATATAAGGCGTCTACATCAACAGCGGAAATAAAACCAAAGATAATCTACATCTAGAGATATCAGAGCACAGATAGTTCTATAATCTATAATAAGGTAAACGGAAAATACTAAACAATAGAAGTGAAATATATAGTTATACAATATCCGTCCAAAAAGGTACACAAAATGGTGGTCTCTAATACACTGGTACAGCTCTCGACCTCTCCAAAAAGAAATACATCGAGAGGTAGACCACCTAGCACTCGTCACTCGCTGAAGAGCTAGCTCGAAGCAACGCCCTTCCCACGGTCCCTAGCCTCTCCCGGCGTGGAAGGCTCTGAAAGGAAACATAAAACAGAAGGCGTGAGAACTATAATTTATAGTTCCCAGTGGGCAATTACTAACCTCAGCTCTATGCACCACTAGGCCCCAAAAGAAAAGGGGTAAGCATTATAAGCAATGATAATAACGATAACTGCAATAAGAAAGTATAATGGAATGCTAAGCTACTATATCTTAAGTAAACATGATGTAGGTATGATGTACATCTACTCTATCATGATGCCTGTACGTCCAACGGCAACAAGTGCTATTGTCCAAGATGTCATACACAAAGAATAAGCTCTATCAAGCAACCCAGTATACTATGATGCAATGAATGAAACAGGCAAGTATACTATATATCCCAATGCTATGTCATGAGCATGTCAAGTAATCCAACTACTAAGCCTATCCAGTAGTGATTATTCATTCTCAACACTGTGTCGATTTTCATTTCCAATTAAGGACCTACCAAAGGTAGTCCAGCTTGTGCCGCCTAAGTGCCTGTGGTAGCCCAACATTCCTACTCTTGGAATGTGTCTGTCCCACTCGACCCCGTAGGCTTCTCAATATCGCACGAGCGAACATAGGTCGCGTAGGCCAACTCCGGAGTGCCGGCTTGTGGGGAGCGACCTTCACAAGCATGTGCGAATGAGCACAAATGGCAAACAAGCAAGGTCAAAGTCTCAAGTACTCTACCCTCATGCCTCTCACATGGCAAGGTCACTAGCATCCCAAGGATCTAGTCCAATGTCTCAAAGTGACGCTCCAATGCACACACTTGTATAGTGCCTCTTTATGACACTTAAGCATCACAACTAATCATGCCCAATTCATGTTCCATATTCCAATTAAGACAATAACAGCAAAGTTCACTTTAGCCCGGTCCCAATGCCTCTTTATGACATTGGCCCAATCTCTCAAATAGTCTAAGTCCTCAAGCCTCTCTAGGCTTCCAAAAATTCCTAATGTCACAATTGGCATATAAGCTAAATGCATGAAAGCAAGGTTCATTTTCATAATAGGGATCTTAGTTTCAAATCTCAACCAGAATGCTATGTCACACATGCATACTCTCTACTACATAGAGGTCCAAAATTTTTACTATATATAACATATGCATGTTAAGCGTTCTAAATTCATAATAAATGTATTTAGTATGAATATGCATGTATTTCTACTATACAAAGCATAAAACACCGGATATGAGCATTTCTCATATCATAGGCTAGGCGAAACCCACCGAACCGTCGCGTAGTCTCTCGTTTCGCCGAACGGAGTTGTCCACGAGTCTCAAAATATCCTAAAAGCATTGAGCGAAGAGATACACGGGCATTACGATCAACTATAAGATCAAACATTAACAACCAAGGCAAAAGGGCTAAAACTCACCTAATGTGTAGAAAATCTCCCTCGAGCTCCTAAAGAGAGTTAGAATCCTTCCAATCCAACCCAAAGGAAGATTCTAAACCAAATAATTGAGCCTCAAAATTCCTAGAATCAAAATGCCCAAAATCAACCCTAAAATCCCATTCTAGGCTTTCATCTCCTAAAAACCAACAAATCAAGATCTAGAGGAGGGAAATGAACAACAAACCTCCTTAGAAGCTCCAATTCAAGCTCCAAGGGTGAAGATCTCCTCCTTTGCAAGTTCCAAGTCCAAGCCTTCAAGCACCAACAAGGTGGAAAGAAAAGGAGAGGGGAGAAATGCTCCAAGTCTACCAAAAACCTTCTCCTTCTTCTTCTTCTTCCTTCTTCTCCTTCCTCTTCTCTCTCTAACAAGGGTGGGGGAAATGAGTGTGAGGAGAGAAATAAGAAGGAGAGAGGGTAGTGTGGCCATATAAGCCATCTAGTGTAACAAAATCCAGAAAACCCCTCAACTTTGCATCCTGTGCAAAGCCCGGTCTGGGCAGATTTCGAGCTGAGGGACCGGTCTCCCCGACAAGGGACCAGTCTCTCGGCCTGCCCCCAGAAAAACCACGTTCGGGAACCGGTCTCTCCCTGCATGGGACCGGTCTCTCACTGCGTAGGCGCGCTCGGGGATCGGTCTCGCCCGCCAGGGACAGATTGCCCGGAGGCTGCCGCGACACTGCTCACTGGGGGACCGGTCTCTGCTTTCAGGGACCGGTCCCCGAGAGTAAAAACTCTCAGAACTCATCCAGAACTCGGGTTTTCGGACTTTTTAGGTCGGAAAACATTTTACGACCATCCACCAAGTGTGGAAAACCTCAAAACACAACCAATCACTCGAACCTCGCAATTTGCAAAGGTCTAGTGTGTTACAGCACCAGAGTCAATCCACCAAGTATTAGACGGAACTGAAACTAAATGCAACTCATGCATCAAAACCAGAAATTTACCTTTCTTCTGGAGCCATTTCTGATACTTTTGGCAGTCCTTCTTTATATGACCCCTTTTCTTACAAAAGAAGCACTTGGGAGTCTAATTACTTGATTGGCCTTGTGAACCAGATGGAACTTCCTTATTCTTTCTTTTTGAGTCATTCTTGCCCTTGCCATTCTTAGCACGCTTTATTTGTCTCTTCTGAGAAATAAAGTTGACTGCATTTTGTTTATCTTGTATTAATCTGCCTTCCTCTTGCACACACATGGTCAGCAATTCATTAATTGACCATTTATCTTTATGTGTGTTATAAGAGATCTGAAATGGTCCGTATTCAGATGGCAAAGAGTTCAAAATAAAGTGCACTAAGAATGAATCAGAGATGGTTACTTCAAGTGCGGTGAGTTGCGCTGCAATATCTCGCATTTCCATAATATGCTCGCGAATCGAGCCATTTCCGGAGTACTTCATGGAAGACGGTTTATTCATTAAGGTGCTCGCCAAGGCTTTATCGGAGCTTACAAATTGCTCCTCAATGGCCTTTAGATAATCCTTGGCTTTATCACATTTTGGGATTGATCCCCTTATGCTTTTTGATACCCTTGACTTTATGAGCATCAAACTTAAGCGGTTGGATCGCTCCCACTTTTCCTGCGCGGATTCCTGCTGTGGAGTCATTGGCCCCACTACCTTAGGCGGTTGTTCAGCACGCAGAGCCAAATCTAAATCCATATAACCCAAAATGAACATGATCTGTTCTTTCCACTCCGAATAATTAGAACCATTAAGTATAGGAACAGATTCACCAATAGGAACAGAAAATGGAGTCATAGCTGAAAAATAAAATGCATGCTTTATCAATAAAATACCACATCATAAATTACCACACCAAAATTAGAAAAATACACTTTATATGACATCACAACCCCTCCTTTGGGAGCAGAGTTATGAGCATAAGTATTTTTCGTTCTTTATGCATATGTTTTATATGACATCACAACCCCTCCTTTAGGAGCAGAGTTCTGAGTATAAATATGCAATCTCTTTATCAGAGACTAATTTAAACCCTTTTGTAGGTCTTGATAATTTCAAATTTCTCATATGAAAAAATCGTCAGCTTTGGCCAGGCAAATTTCTCCAAACGAGTTATAAGAAAATTACCATCCTACACCACCCATGTACCTTCATGTCTAGACCTCCTTTGGGAGCAGACTAAACATAATATCAGGGTGCAATTTCGCATGCACCTCTTTAAAGCAATTAATTTATCTTTTCTTCCGGTCGGGGCCGCCTTGGCTTGCACCCGAATAGTTGAAGCAATAAACTAATCTGACTTAGTGCTGAATGATTAACATGAAAATTATCCTGAAGCGCTACTTTAAAGTAAATTAAATTATTATTTCTTTTAATTAGGGCCGCTTTGGCTTGCACCTAACCAATTGAAATAATAAATTAATTTAACTCAGCGCCGAACATTAAATAATCGAAAACACTTATGATTATTTAATTTTCATGTTCATCCGGTCAAAATAAGAATATCGATGCGATAATTTAAAACATGACATCGCAATCAAATTTAAACTTTATATATATTCCAATTTGACCTCAAATATAATATAAATAGATTTATGACAAATTAATATTGTATGCAAAATTAAAACCCTATGTGAACGGATTCTATATATTCACGATAATTTAACAAGCAAGAGGATCAAATTTTGATGAATAAAAAAGGTTAAATAATAATAATAATAATAAGCTTATAGTTAAAACAAACCCTAGCAATAAAAATTTTCAAAAGCAGCCATGACGGAATCGACGTGTCATTATAGGCCGAATTTGTGACGGGACAAAATTCAAACTTTTCCCATGTAATTGACCCAGTCAATACGATTATGGAAAACCATGTTTAAATACAAAGCCGCGGAACATACACGTGCTCATAGCGGTTAAATCCAATCCATGTAGCAGCCAAGCGACATGCAACTCTTCGATACCATATTAACCCAATCTCTCAAGGGTTAGAGAAGCACCATGCATAATCAGGACATCGCCACAACACCGCATCATGAGCACGCAGCATGATTTCAAAACGTTGCCGACCATAATTTAATTTGCACACAAATTAAATTCATATAACATGCAAGATATATAAAATCCAAAGACTAGTCAATATGCAACACCCTATGTGCAATGCGACGACGTTACATCACCTTAATTAGGATCGAGAATGCAAAACCTTTTTTTTTTTTTTAATCTTAAATTCATCATAATTTGATCCAATTACTTAATGCATACAAAATTTAATTTATCAATCTTATACCAATTGATGGAATCTCAAGGTATGTAAAATAAATAAAAAATAAATACATACCAAAATCTAGGATCAAAATAAGATAACTCACAGAGCGCCATCGAGAAGAAATTTCTGATCAACTTGCGGAAGCGTGAAGTCCGGCTATGATCTGAAAGTCACGAATCGAACTTGGGTGATTCGGTTTCTCCTCCTATCTCAGGTACTCTACCGTATGGTGTGGAACCGATAGTAATTCTTCACCAGAATGCGTATGAGAAGGTGGCAGGACTAATACTCCTTTATATAGAGCTCAAATCGACTTCCCATCAAAATCTGATTAGGATTCTATTTAAATTTAAGATAGATGGGATAGGGATAAAATATATCATATCAAGTAGTTCTATATATGTTAGGATTGACCTTTATCTATAGCAAATCCAGATTTGAATATAATTAATTGGGCTACAATATATGAAAATCCTAACATATTCTCCTTTTCTTTTTTCTTTTTTTTTTTTTTAACTCTTCTCTTCATTCCCTTTTTCTTCTTTCTGTAACTGCCACATCTTCTAGGAAAGCAGTGTCGACAGTCACAGCGGCAGTGGCGATCGCGGCGTCAACACTAGCAGCTGTCATGGCAGCGGCGGGGCGGCGACTTTTTTCCATTCTTATTTTTTTTACTCCTTATTCTCTATATAACTCTTTTTTTTTCTCTCTTTTTTTTTTTAATTTGAAAGATAAGTGTCACTTCAAAATTTTAATTTTACTATAAATTTATTTTTTTTAAAAAATTATTTTATACTTGAACCAAACACATCTTTAAATGATTATTTAAAGAAGTAATAATTTTATTTTTATTTTTATTTTTATTTAATTATTTTTGAAGATAGTATATTTATATTATATATCCGCAGCGACGCTGGTTCTACACTAGTATATAATAATGCTCAGTACTTTTGGGTGAGTAGAAATATATTAACTATTCATAGCTTTTAGTGC
>NC_033638.1:3274420-3333854 GCF_001540865.1 Ananas comosus
TAATATTCAAAAACAGCATTAAAATTCAAAATAATGATCAACTTTAAATTTTAAATTTAGATTTAATTTATATTGTAGTTAAAAAAATAAATTTTATTAACTATTTAAACATAAAGTTTTTATGTTTGATAATTAATTTTAAATTATAAATCACTAAAAACTTACGCCCTAGAATCATGGAGAAAACGAATTTTAATTGATTGGATATCCAATTTTGATGACCGATTTTAATAATAATTTGTGATGACACTAGATCATAAGTTTTTAGTGATTTGTAATTTAAAATTAATTATCAAACATAAAAATTTTATGTTTAAATAGTTAATAAACTTTATTTTTTAACTATAATATAAATTAAATTTATATTTAAAATTTAAATTTGATCATTATTTTGAATTTTAATGTTGTTTTTGAATATTAAATTAACAATTTGAATTTATTTTAAAACATATAAACGTTTTATTTAAATAAATAATAAAAGTTGGATTTATAAGTATTGTATAACTTAAATTACAATTTAAAATAGATTAATAATAATTTTGAACTTTCATGTTATTTTAAGATTGAATTTCACAATTTGATTTGTAATGTATTCAACAACAACAACAACAACAGCAGCAGCAGCAGCAGCAGCAACAACAAGGAGAGAGAAGAAACAAGGGAAAGATCATTCAAATTTTATTTAGTAGAATACTGTCCAACTTGTTAACGTTGCAGTACTAGTTATGAAGAGACAACGCCAGCTCATCCCACGTGGGAGACCCACCAACTTGCGAGAAGAATATTATCCAAATTGCGAGAAGAAGACTGGCTCCTCATTTTGTTTGGTTGGTCAACGCACAGCTATGTATGCATTCATACATCTGTAGATCGATGTAGATATATATCACTCGGTAGCCAATTTGAGATCCGCTCAAAATTAATGGCGGAAACTTCGAACGATCAGGAACTTGCGGAGCGCGGCGACGCTGTAGCGGAATTAGCTGCCCCCGACGAGTTTGTGGAAGTCGTCTTAGATGTCAAGGACGACAGAGTAGACATCGCTGAGGTGAAGCGGCCTGTTGCGAGTACTTGGGGAGATCAATACCGACGAGGGCGCGTAACAGAGGAATTGCGGCGGTTGGCGTCTGCTAGTCGGCCTGCTCGACGTCTGGACAGAGCCGGAAGCATTCTCGACGTCATCGAGCACCCGAACGACTGGGGCGCCACCTACTCCGACCGGGAGTCGGACCGCAACGGGCGCAGAAGGAAGAAGAAGAGGAGCGGTGGCGGCGGCGGCTTCGACGACAGCGACGACGATGATGCGGCTGCATCAGCGGCGGCGCCGGAGAGGGAGCTGACGCGCTTCGCCCTCCGCATCGCCATCCTGGAGAAGGCCGCCAGCGGCGTCGGCACGCTGGCGTTCGTCTGGGCCACCGTCGTGCTGCTCGGCGGCTTCGCGGTGCTGCTGCAGCCCAAGGACTTCTACTTCGTGACCGCCATCGTGCTCATCGAGGGCACCCGCGTCTTCACCCGCAACCACGAGCTCGACTCCGGGTTCTTCTTCCGGGCCACCAAGGCCGTCTTCGAGCCCTGCTCCGTCTCCGGGAACGTCGGGTGGATCCTCACGTCGCTGCAGCTCTTGTCGGCCACCGCGTGCGCCGCGCTCTCCGCGATGCGCCTCGTGGAGCAGCACTACGGCGACGTGGATCAAGACGCCACCAAAAGGAACCGGGCGCCGGCGCTTGACATCTTCTACGGGCTGGCGCTGGCGCAGGCTCTGCTGTTCCTCATAGAGAAGGCCTACTGGCATTGGAAAATTTCATACGGCCAGCTGCTCGAGCAGACTCGCCGCGCCTGCGGCTTCGGTGCCTCGGGGATCGTCTCCCTCCGCCGCTTCTTCCACAACGCCTACTGGAAATGCATTTCCGGGAGCGTGTTCGACGCCCTCGACATGGACCTGACCTCCTTCGCGCTGGCGCTCGTCAATTCGGAGTCCCGCGGCGAGCAGCTCATCGGCGCCAGGGTCCTCCACAGTTACGTCAAGCACGAGCTCTACGCCGACGACACAGTCGACCGGATTGTAACCTCGGTGCAGACCGTTCGGAGGTTAGTCGCGATGCTCGGCTGGAAAAGTCCGGCGGACGTGGAGATCAGACTGCACGCTGCGACGGTCGTGGCGAGGCTGGCTGGTGACAAGCGCAGGGTGCTCCGAGTCATCGGGATTCCTGGAGCAATGCAGTCGATAGCTTCGCTGCTCCACGCGGGTAAGCGCGAGGACGATCACGACGAAACATACTACGCGTTCAACCTGCTCGGCCTGCACATTCTCAAGCACCTCTCCCACGACGTCGACAACTGCAGACAAATCCGGAACACGAGAGGCCTCCTCCCGAAGATAATAGAGTTCACCAGAACTAGCCCAAGCCTGCTGCAAGACGAGCGGGTTCCGGTGGTACGGATCACATTAGTAAAGAGATCGCTGAAGGTGGTGATGAGACTAGTAAGCACGGCCGGCAAGACAGGGAGATTGCTCCGGAAGGAGATATCGGATAACATCTTTGCGGTGATCAACCTTCGGGACATCCTCAGGTACGGGAAGAACCATCCCGCACTGTCGATGTTGGGGATCGAGATCCTTACCGGCCTCGCGATGGAAAAGGCTGCGAGGAGGAAGATCGGGAGCACCGGCCAAGTGATCGAGCTGCTGCTCTCTAACTTTTTAAGCCCGGAGGGTGGGGGCGTGCAGGCGAAAATAGTTGTAGAGGCCGGAGATGCGCTGGCAATGCTGACGACGGAGAGCAAGAGCAACTGTGCGGAGATTTTAAAGGGGTCGGAGGAGGTGGTGACGCAGATTGTCAGTCTTCTCGATGAGGATGCCTTCAGAGTTTCTGCTTCAAAGTTGCTGCGGAATTTGTGCATGTACGCGGGGTCGGAGTTCTGCAATCGCCTCAGGGGAGTTCGTGCCGCCCTACCCCCGGTAAGACTGTCTTTGATTGGTTTTATTGATTGCAAATAACAACCAATAGAAATTACATGACATGTGATGCAAGAACTAGATATTTTGCCCTGCTATGCAATGGCTCTTTTTTGTTAAATAGTATTACTTAAAATTGCAAAAATAAAAAATTTGTGATAAATTTTAAATTTGGAGAATAAATTTAGGGCATTGTGCTTTAATAAGGACCATAAAATCTAAACATAATAAGAATTTTTTACTTTGAAGTTGCATAAACGGTGCAAAGTTATCTCAAGGCACTATTTCAGTATAACATAGGTAAATTACATGCAACACTTTGATATTAAAAATTGAATGCATCATTTATCTTCACATATTTAGTTAGTATATTATATATATTTCTCGCAACTAATATATAAACTCATCATTGAAGTTAGTAATTAGCTTAAATTTTCAAACCAAAGTATCATCAGCTGACTTAAATCAAAAAAACTAAAAAAATAGGTCGTAAAATTAAAATTTTGAAAGGTTGAATAGCCGATTCAAAGCGAATGATAGTTTAGATAAGTTCTGTGCATTTTTGCATATAATATATACTAGATTTTTCAAAAATTTCAAGTACAGAAATATTTTATTTTTGTGATTTATTTATGCAGGTATTGGAAGCAATTATGACAAAAGAAGGGAAACTACTAGAGGTCTCAATCGACCTCAGCGTGGAGATCTGCAAACTGATAGGTCCCGAAGATTATGCGAAGGAAGTAGATCAATTAGGCATTAAAGCGATCGAGCTCGCGAACAGACTTGCGCAGATACTACGTAAACACGACCGCTCGACCGTTAAGCTTCCGAGAATAAGGAGGTTTGTGATCGAGCAAGCAATTTGGCTGATGAAATCCGACAGTAAGTATAGCGATCTGTTTACACTACGCGGGATGGCGAGGGAGATGGAGTATGTAGCGCGAACTACTTCGGAGCTTGAATCTTTCATGCTTTTCTCTGGAAGTGTTGGAGTCAACAAGTACAGAAAATCTATGGCTTCTCTTGTGCAAACAGCCATAGGATTGATGGGAGTACCTCAAGAAGTAGAAAGACTTACAATTCCCCTTCCACATTAAATCTTCGTTGATAGTGGGAATAAATTCGTAAGTCGGATCGACTAATATGCTTTAAAATGGTTTTAGCTTTATATATTCCTTTTCTGATTTTTCTATGTCGCGGAGTTGAAACCAAGAAATATTTGTTACTTTCCTGATGTTTCCGAACGTTTTCAATAAAACCTTCTTGTAGAAGTATTTTAACAATGTTTTCGGTGATATCTGTAGATGCTATTCGAATCCTTCCTTTTTTACTCATGTCAACATTTTTTATAGAAGTTATTAGATCGGCAATAGTGTTCCTACCCATGACGAAATAGAATTATAGGTTCCTCCTAATTTTGATATAATCAACATGTTTCCTTTTTTGTTTTTAAGTATACGCGAGAGACACAATCTACTAATTTGATTTATTTGACAGGTAAATGAAATCAAGATCATCACAAACTTATTCCGCCCTGCGCCGTCTACGAAGATCTTACGAACTCAGCTATTCGATGAATGAGATTCATTTGATAAGAAGATCGATTTCTCTACTATCATTGTCAAAAGTAAATCATTCAGTTTGGACATAGAAGATAAATCTCACATGTTATTAGGACGGAACATTAATATTCTTTATCAGGGGATCAAAACTTGTCTTACGATATTTCAATTAATCTAATACTCTTGTATCTATCTAGAGCAAGCTAAAAAATGTATAAACTCATCTCAAGTATAATCCATTTTGATTTAATTACATGACCTGTAATTGACCGTCCTTAGCACAAGTGGCAAAGGGCTTGATGGTTGGTACCTGAGGTCCGAAATTCGAATGCTAATTGGTTCACATTTCTAGCTAGGTTTATTTCTAAAAAAATAAGCGAAGTAGGTAACATGCTATCTTTCTCTTAAAAAAAACTATTATTGACCCTTTAACTTTAAAATTTAAACGCATCATTTATCTTTATGGGTTTAATTAATATATTTTGTGCAATTTAAGTAATTATAAATTAATTAAAGTATGCAATTAGCTTAAATTTTGTGTACAAATAACCACAAAATTATTTAAATCAAACAAATTAAAAAATTGGGTACTAAAATCAAAATTTTGAAAAGTGAGATGGTCGAATCAAAATATATAGTCTATAGTTCAGCTAAATTTTATACATTTTTACATTAAAATAATCACTTGGTGGATTAATTTTGGCCTCTTTGGCATTGTTGTCTTTTTCTTTAAAGAAAAAAACAATTTTTATTTGAAATAGTATAGAAGTGGATGATGAATTGCTTGCAAATTTTGCATAAACATTATTTTTTTGTAGTTTTACATGGAATGAAATAGTTCCTTAGTCTAAATAGGGTAGGTCTCTGCTTGTCAGCTTTAAGATGCCCAAACTCGAAAAAAGAAAAAAACAAAATTAGGTATCGTTTTTTATCATATGTCTTGCATTTAATTTTGTATAGCTTTAAAAGATATAAAGAATCTAGCTACTATACTATCGATAGCATGGAGGCATTCGTGCTCCCAAGTTGTTTTCGATGATGCGCCTACTGAATCGACGATCAGCTCTATTAAATATAATCTATGCTACTGGAAATATTTAAAAACCAAAATTTATATTTTTTGGATGCTATTAGTGATCAAAATGTCTCAAAATTGATAATTTTAATGATCGATATGATGCATTTGTGAATTTAACGGTGTAAAATAATTTAAATCCGATGAATTTTTTATAGAAAATTCTCTTCACTATTTAGAGTAAGATCAATACCTCGAATCTTAAATTCAAATCTTTTGTTATCATATTTTATGAGATTTTTATATTCAACCATTCATTTTTAGGCTACTCGTTTAATAGGTAAATAATGTTGAAAAATTATAAAATTTAATTTCTAAACACTTTCAATAACGTGGATCAAATCTAATGGAGCCAAAAACAACTTGATAGTCGGGGGAGGCCTTCGTGCTACCGATAGTATAGTAGCCAAACTCATATGTAAATCAACAAAATAAATTTTATTTTGTTTTCTCAAATTAAGTTTTATAATACTATATCCAATATGAGCGATCAAAATAGCAATGTAATTAGCAACTTTGATTGAGGAGAGGGCTTATTGAACTATATGATAAGTTTTGTAAAAGCTAATTGCTAAAATTAAAAAATTAATATTACTATTATTCTACACAAGTACTAAAGTTTAGGAGCATTTTGTATATTTCTCTGTTTTGATAAATAACAATGCAAGTGGTACACCCCTAAAGCGGATACAAATCATATACATAATAGGGAAAACTTCAAAAACCCCCCCTGTGGTTTCGTGCATTCTCACTTTGCTACCCTGTGGTTTAAAACGTATCAATTTACCCTCATGTGGTTTCATTTTTATCTTTTCGGAAGCTTTTTCGTTAATATTTCGTTAAATTATATACAAAAAACTTCAGATAACCATCTATATTTATCGAATAGTCACTTTAGTATCCTTTAATTTTAACTTTGTCACTGATTTTAAAAAAAAATAATAATAAAATTGATAACAAAAAGATAAAAACGAAACCACAGGGGGCCAAATTGATACGTTTTAAACCACAGGGTAGCAAAGTGAGAATGCACGAAACCACAGGGGGGGTTTTTGAAGTTTTCCCTAGTATTTTCATCCAAGGGCAAAAAGTTGGGAGCGAATGTTGTCTTTTCATTGATCAACACTGACTAGTATTCCTAATTATGGTGGGCCGATCCGCCCAATCAAGGGATGCACATTGAGGCCTCGTTTGGATACCTCTAAAAACGTAGCATAGTTAAACTATACTACGCCGGTAGGAAAATAATTCTATAAAGCATTTGGAACAAAAAAAAATAATATAATTTTTGGAGTATAGTTATCCAAAAAATAGAGTAAACTTACAATCCACTTTAACCAAAAGAAAAAAATTCCACCATTCTGGGCTTCCAAAGATGTATCAATTTCTACTTTCAAATTTTAAATTTCAAATTTCAAATTTCAAATTTCAAAGAGTTCAAATTTTAAATTTCAAACTTCAAACTTCAAATTTTAAATTTCAAATTTCAAATAATTTGTCTTCAAATAGGTTGTTAGAGCTGGTCCTATAATTAATTTGTCTGCAATGTCGCAGCAAGCGAAGGACAGTAAATAGATTTAAAAGTATTTTTTGTAATTTGCAAGTGATCTGCGCCAAAGATGGTGAAAAAAATTATTTCCTCCAAAATCTACCTTGAATCCACCCCATAAAGTTCCATCTCAAATCCTTATCGACTAAATATTTAAATTATAAAACAATTTTAATTTTCTTAAGAATATTATTTGAATTTTAAACATGAGTTCTCTCCCAAATAATATATTGTGATTTAAAAGATAGTTTTCTATGATAGATTTATTATTCTTTAGATTTTTATTTTAATTAAATAATAAAAAATTAATGAGAAAAACGAGAATGCTATTGATAATATAAAATAGTGTTTGCTATCTACTTTATATCCGCTTGAAGAATGTAGCGGAAGTATTCGTTCGTACCTTTTTGCGGAAGTGACTCGCGTTAGAATTAACGCGATGGGTCCGGATCGTAAAGGTTGATTCACGTGTTCTCGGATCATCCACGAAGGTCTTTTATCGTTTCAAACTCATGGTGGATCGAACTACAAATAAGCACGATTTTCATTCCACCGTTCAAGACCCTCTAGAATAATAGGTTAATGGAGAATGTGGTTTCTACCTTTCTCTCTTGGTTTTCTTGTTGTTTTTCTTATGAGAGATAGCCCATATATTTATAAGGGATTCCAAAATCCTAGCTAATAGGTACGTAAGAGATAAGACCAAATCAGTTTATAATTATTATCCTAATATTATTAGAATTTATCTCTAATTAGCTTTCTAATTTAAAAGCGAGATTAATTCTAATCCAATTAGACAACGTAATAACCGTCAGATCGAGTTCGATTATGGGCGCACCCGATTCGATTTAACCGAATGCCAACATCTCCCTCTCGCAAATGACGTGATCGATGCCATCGTAACCACTTCCTCAACATTACACCACTATTGATTCTATTCATACAAGAAAATGAACAGTGCGACCAGCAAGTCAACCTGTATTTTGGGTGCTCTATACTGGAAACTGCATACATTCAACATAGAGACATTGTAATATACTGAAACTTCGGTAGAGTATATCGAACTTTCGTCAAATTGACCAAAGTGTGTGAGAGAAATAGTTGGACAAAGTCTATCTGACATTCCAACAATGTTGGAAGAGTTAGAGTTGAGTTTCGAGTGAGTTAGAAGGGTTTTAGCTTTGCTCGGCGCGAATTAGAGTCGAAACAATACAAAACTGCAGTCTGGAGTATTGTTAACCGGTAAAGCATCGGGGTAGTACCGGTAGCAGGCAGGCACCCAAGAGTAGCAGCTCTCGGGTTTGCCTCTATCAAGTTGCTTAACCAGTAAATCATCGAGGGTGTACCGGTACCCCGCAGCCACCCGAAAACATCAACTCTCGGGTTGGACAGTTGAACAGGGGGCGTACCGGTAACTCTCGGGTTGGACAGTTGAACAGGGGGCGTACCGGTGACGCCCACCCGCGTACCGGTACCCTGCACCCCGAACAGCAGGGTGAGTCTGCTGCAAATAAGAGAAGTTGGAGGGTTTATTTGCTATTGTAGCAGCTTATAAAGATCCCACACTCTCTCCTCTCTTGTTCACAGCCAACACAACCTCTTCTTTCTCATTTCTCTCCCTTTCTCTCTAGAAGCTCTCTCCCAAGGTGGGTTAGATGTGGATTTGGAGGAGAACTTGGGGATTTGAAGGAGATTTTGGAGCTTGGAAGGTTCTAGGGCTCTCCTAAAAAGTGGAGCTTGGAGACCTTTTGGGCTAGGGTGAGGTTTCTTGTAAGATTGATGTTAGGGTTTGGTTTTATACCCTAGAACACTTGGATTTGATCTTCTTAAATGAAAGGAAACCTAGTAGAGACCATGGAACTCATGAAAATCCATGGTTGTCCATGTGCTCTATGGTAGATGTCTAGGATTTGGTTCAAATGCCCTAAGAATGGTTTAAATGGTTCTAAATGAGTTTCTAGATGATAACTAAGCTTGCTTTTGCTAGTCTTAGAAATCAAAATGGTGTATTCGGCAAATGGCATTGTTAGAGCACCAAAATTAGGGCTTTTGTTCTAGATGAGTTTGAATGTAAATTAACCATGTAGAAACCAAATTGAAGGTATTTTCGACGCGTTGGTGGGCTCGGTTTCGAAAATCCGACAAGTCTACGCCAAGGATTTGGGGAAAAAGGCTATTTTGGCTTCAATTTGCCACAGGCGAGAGAATAGGCGGCCAAAAATCACGAAACTCGAACCGTGGCACCCTAGTAACCATACGAGGTTGGTTGTGCTTCACCGAAGTGATTACATCACTTCCAAGCCAAAGTGAAGTATGATTGTTGTTGATGCATGTATAGTTGGTAGGTTGTACATGATAATATGAATGCATAAATATCATATTATGCTTGATGTTGTTACCTACCATGAGATGTTATATAAGTGCATGAAGTAGAGGCTAAAGAATGCATTTGATAGGTGCAAATGAATGCATGAGACATATGTTAGAAAAATTCATGAGCTAGATACTAAGTAACATGTATGATATAGATGTTATATAAATGCATGATTGAGATGCTAATAATAAATGCCTAAGATATATGCTCACGAATGTATAAGATATATGCTAGTCAAGAATGCATGAGGTATTTTGATTATCATTGAATGATAAAGACATGGGCACGAGTAAGTATATAATATATGTATGCCTAGATATGAATGTGAACTAAGATCGATGAACTCTAAGTAGAGTAAAGAACTCGATAAGTGTAGCATGTCAAGTATGATTCCTAGGTATGGACAACTAGAAAAACAAGAACATGAGTGGCATTAAACCTAGAGTCAAACAGACTTAGGATGGAAATGACATTCGACCTAGTGTTATAGAACCTAGGCTATGAACATAGGGACATTGGACCTGATGTATTAAACTTAGGTTGAGTAGAGGCTTGGATCTAGATAGGTCAATACTATAGAGTAAGACTAACGCTAGAGATGTGAATGTGGATTCCGGAATTCCGGCTGCGAATGCAGCGGCTGCTAGTGCAGCATATGAGCTCGATAGTTCTTGGCCGCGGGTGCATGTGGCTTGTTCCTCTCCCACCGGAAGAACTTCGAGGATTGTGATTGAGCAAGATTCTTGGCCGCGGGTGCATGTGGCATGTTCCTCTCCAACCGGAAGAATCTTTGAGTGCTAGGGTGTATGTGGCATGTTCCTCTCCCTATCGGGGATCTCGGCTGCAGATGTATACGGCATGTTCCTCTCCCACCGAGGGATCCCTGACCACGGGTGTAAGCAGTTCTTCGCGACCTGTTGGGCGATGTGGTTTGTGGATTGAAGGCTGAGGTGCATATGATAGTTCCTTCACCTCGAGTCTGACTGAGCGCGGATTATCCGCAGATGATTGACTCAAGACCGAGTCGAGTGGCATAGTTGGCTAAGATAAAAGTAATCTTAAGAAAGATTGGCAAGTGACCATAATGTGGCTAAGAATAAAGAATAAAGAACGACTAATGCAAAGGTATAGCAACAGTAAAGAATAACTGAGAATAAAGAATGGCTAAGGATAAAGAACGAATAATAATAAAGAATAGCAAATGATAGAGAGTAGAATCAATTAATCTACTTGCATGAGTTGCATGATTTGCATATTGCATATTGTGAGGCATGAATATGATAAATGTTAGTTGCATAAATTATATATCTATGGATATTTGTTGGACTAACATGTTTGCAGTGCCTCTTTTGGACCTGGTGGGTCGAGCTCTTTTCTTGGGTGGTCGTACCCACTGGAAACTATGGACAATAGTTCTCACCCCAGTGTTGTTTTTGGGGGTTACAGGTTCACACGCGAGAGGCGCGGCGGTGCGAGGAAAGGGCATAGCTCCGTAGTTAGCGCTCTACCACCGAGATCAGAGATATCAGTACCCTGAGTCAGCTACTTAGGGATGTAAAAGAAAAGAAAAGCACAAAGCTGTAATAATCTTATTAAAGCTAGATTGTATTTGGAAGCTAAAAAGAATTAAAGATGTAATATGTAAATGTATATGAGTTGAATGCTTGTAATAGCATAATGGTTATGTTTTTTATACCTTCCTTATGCAATCTTTGTTGTATGCTGTTCCTGGTTGGAACTTCGCGCATTGTATGATTGTGACGCTTTGGACGTACAGGGGAGACTCTGTCCGCGGTACAGGAAAAACCCTGTCCGTTCGGCGGTCTGTTGGCGTGCCCGAATCCGACCAAATAGGCGGGCTCGGGGCATGATAGATAAGATGGCATCAGAGCATAAAAAGAACATAAAAGAGAATAATAGAAATGGTTTAATTGGACCTAGGAGGCCCTAGGATAGTAAACCATAGGAGATTAAGGCTCGTGAGAGACGAGGACTTATTGGCTTATGGTGAAAGATGAACCGATTGGGTCAAGTTAGTAAACCTCTAAAACGGATGTTAGAGGTAGATTCAAGGTGCGGTTTATTCTCAACCGAGGGAGTTCGTGTTGGACGCGCACAACATGAAACCGAGAGATGAGAGTAGGCTCCCTTGCGTGACTTTCGCCCGATTTGGGTCGATGTTATGTGTTTTGTACTTGACCTAGAGGGCCGAGGATTAATCGAGTTGTCGTGTTTCAGGAAACGATGGCACCGCGTAGGCGATCTTCTGCTAGATCGACGCGGGATGGGACAAGTGGTGTCCCTGAGCAGTCCGGAGCAAGTGGAGACTCGGAGCTCCACGAGCAGTTGGGAATACTTGTGGGCGTAGTACAGCGTCAGCAAGAAGCTGCCATACGCCAGGAAGAGCGGGTCAAGAGACTCCAAGAGACTGTGGAGCAGCTGGTGGCTGTACCGATTGCGGCTTATCGAGGACGACCGGAAGTTGCGGCGGAGATCTCTCCGTCGGGGTCGGGCGATCCGACTCCCGAAAATGCATTGGTGGAGGCGGAGAGGGAGCGAGTTTTGGCGGCCCTCATTACCTTCAAGAAGTTTGATCCGCCTACCTTTGATCGAGAGAATGTCAATCCGTGAATCGTGGAGATGTGGATTGACTCCGTGGAAACGCTCTTTGAGGATTTGTGTACCTTGGAGCGGGATAAGATGCACCTAGCCGTGCATTGTTTAAAACAATCGGCGAAGGTGTGGTGGAAAGTCATTATGCGGAGCCGATCATCTAGTCTCCCTCCTATGGATTGGGATGAGTTTCGGGGATTAGTATTTTCGGCTTACTTCCCCGACGTTGAAAAGAAAAAGCTTCAGGACAGGTTAAGAAAGCTGCGACAGGGAGACCGCTCTATGAGGGAATACGAACGGGAATTCTCTCGCATCGTGAATTGTGTCCCAGATGTGGTACGGGATGATAAGGATATGACTGATTGGTTTGAGCATGGACTTCGACCAGATATTTACGAGAAGGTGCATATCTTCAAGCTCACGACCTTCGCGGAGGTGTTGGACTGAGCGTTGTGGGCGGAGCACGGCCAGGCTTTCATGCGTGAAGAGAGCAAATCTCATGAGTGTGAGCTGGGAGGAGTGAGGCCGCAATTGAGCGGTTCGGGTGGACAGTCAAGTTCCAGGCGCCACTCGAAGTCGTCCTCTACTCGATCCTCCCCAGGTTGTGTGATTTGTGGCGGTTCCCACCAGGCGCGGCGGTGTGCGCTGCGTGATGGAAAATGTATCCGTTGTGGGCAGCTAGGCCATATGTGGGATGAGTGTCCGCAAGGTGATAGTCGGGCTTTGACGCTGGCGACGGCCTTTTCCTCTCCGGGTGTCACGCCCCGTGCCCCACCTATTTGGTCGGGTTCAGGTACGCCGACAGACCGCCGAACGGACAGAGTTTTCCCTATACGTCCTAGGCGTCGCAATCAATACAATACAAAGGTTCCAACCAGGAACACATTTCAATAAAGATTGCATAAGGAAGTATCAAACACATAAACTACATGCTATTATAAGCATTCATTCTCAAAGTCCACATACAACAATTTGTTTACATTGAACTTCGAAAATACAATCGAGTTATTATATCATTTATTTACAAGTTTGATACATTTGTTCTTTTCATTTTCCTCTACCCCTAGTCTATGCTGACTTGGGGTACCGCTATCTCTGGTCTCTGGGGTAGGGCGTTATCTATGGAGCTACGCCTTTGCCTCGCGTCGCCGCGCCGCTCACATGCGAACCTGTAGCCCCCAAAACCACATGGTGGTGAGAACTATAAAAATATAGTTCTCAGTAGGTACGGCCACCCAAGAGAAAAGCTCAACCAATAGGTCCAAGGAGCACTGCAACATGTTAGTTCAACAATATACAACAGATATATATATATATTCAATATTGAAATACATGTCATGTCTCACAATATGCAGTATGAACATCATGCAATTCTATACAACCAACTAGTAGATCCATTGATTCTACTCTCAACTTTGCTATCTTTAGCTCAAGTCATCCAGCCTCTAAGGTTCTGCTACCTTAGTTTACAATTCGAGTTCCACTCGCTCATAAGGTCACGATTACCTTGTCTCTTGCCTTTATCATTAGCTTATAAGGTTTCCACTATCTTGTCCAAGCTATCCACCCGACTCGGTCTTGAGTCAACTATGCGCCGATAGTCCGTGCAAAGGCTACACTTCAGTTTGGCTACCGTTACAGCCTACCTGTAGCACACTGAACCTGTGCAAATTGCGAGGTTCGAGTGATTGGATGTGTTCCGAGCTATTCCACACTTGGTGGAGGTTCGTAGAATGTTTTCTGACCTAGAAAGTTCGAAAATCTAAGTTCTGGTCGAGTCCTGAGAGTTTTTACTCTCGGGGACCGGTCCCTGGTTGGGAGAGACCGGTCCCCCCCCGGAACAGTATTGCGGCAGCCTTGAGGCAACCGGTCCCTGGCGAATGAGACCGGTCCCCGAGCGCGTCCAAGCGGGGAGAGACCGGTTCCTGAACGTTGGATTTTCGGGGCAGGCCGAGAGACCGGTCCCATGTCGGGGACACCGGTCCCTCAATCCGAAAACTGCCCAGTCCGGGCTGATGCAATATTGGAAATTTGAGGGTCTTTTTGGATTTTGTTACATTTGATGGCTTATATGGCCATTTCACCCTCTCCCTTTTCTCATTTCTCATTTTCTCATTCTCCCAACACCCTAGATAGAGAAGGNGGATTTTGTTACTTTAGATGGCCTAAATAGCCATTCCACCCTCTCCCTTCCTCATTTCTCTTCTCTCAACCCTCCCCACACCTTTGTTAGAGAGAGAAGAAGAAGGAGAAGAAGAAGGAGAAGTTGGAGAGCAAGCTTGAGGGAGCTTTGGAGCATCTTCCTCTTTCCCATTTCTCACTCTTGGAGGCTTGGAGCTTGGACTTGGAGCCTTGTGGTGGATTAATCTTCAACCTTTAAGCATTTTGAGCTTGGTTTAGATCTCCTCTTGAGGTTAGTTGCTTAGTTCTCCCCTCTAGACCTATTTTTGGTAGATTTTGGGAGATGAAACCCTAGATTTGAATTTTAGGGTTGATTTTGGGGCTTTTTGATTTACGGCTTTTGGAGCTCAATCTATTGGATTAGAACCTTCCTCTAAATTATATTGGAAGGGTTCTAGCTTTCTTTTGAAGCTTGAGAAGAGATTTTACTCTATAGGTGAGATTTTGGCCCTTTTGCTTGGTAGGTTAATGTTTGAGCTAGTAGTTGTTCGTTTACTTCTTGTAGCTCACTTTTTGATACTTCTAGGGTGCTAGAAGACTTGTGGACAATTTCGTCCGAGCTTACGAAGGATTCCGAGGCAGTTCGGTGGATTTGACCTAGCTACACATTGAGAAAATCTCATTTGTGATAAATTGAGTATCGTTAAATGAAAAGGCATGCATAATCATGTTAGATGTATTATTTATGAATTTTAGAATGCTTAAAATGGCTATGTTACATACATTGTATTTTCGGACCTCTATGAAGTAGAGAACTTACATGTGAGGCGTATGTGTGCATTAGCATTCTTATGAGAGATTTGGGTTCATGTTTACCTTGTAGAAATGACATATGTAAAGTGCCTATGGACTTAGACCTCAATTGGATATTGAAACTATTATAATGCCATAAAGCGACATTGGACTAATGTGACTTGTGAATTAGTGAGCTAATTGAGCTCGGGTTAAATGAGAACCTAGTATTAATGTCATGAATGGAACATAGAATATGTAATGTGCTTAATTTATAACAAGCTTAAATGTCATAAAGAGGCACTAAGCATAGTGAGTGTTGGAATATCACCATGTGACAATGCACTAGATCTTTGGGATACTAGTAGCTTTGACCATGTTAGAGACATGATGATTGGACACTTGGGACATTGACTACGCTTGTTTGCCATTTGTGCTCATTCGCACATGCTTGTGAGGGTCGCTCCCTACAAGCCGGCACTCCGGAGTTGGCCTACGCGACTTATGTTCGCTCGTGCGGTATCGAAAAACCTACGGGGTCGGGAGGGATAGACTCATTCCTAGAGTGGGAATGCTGGAGCTACCATCGACACTTAGGTGGCATAAGATGGACTGCACTATGTAGGTCCTAGAACATGCTGGAAACAATGACATTCAATTGGGAGATGACAATCACTACTAGATAGGATTAGTAGTTGGATTACTAAGACATGCTTATAGCATAGTGTTGGGACATGTAGTATACTTAATAGTTTACTTATTGCATCATAGTATACTTGGTTGCCATGAAAGAGCATAATCATCATATATTGTTAGAACAAATCATGTTAACTACTTGCTTGCCACGTTGGGACACAGTAGACATGCATGGGGTATACCACATCTTGATAGAATATATGTTCAATATATTGACATCTTATGGTTTTTGGCATAGTAATTTAGCAAACAATACTTGCTCTTATATTTACTGTTTATTATCGTACTTACCCTTTTCTTTTGGGGCCTAGTGGTGCATTGAGTTGAGGTCAGTAATTGCCCACTGGGAACTATAAATTATAGTTCTCACGCCCTCTGTTTTATGTTTTATTTCAGAGCCTTCCACGCCGGGAGAGGCTAGGGACCGTGGGAAGGGTATCGCCTCAAGCTAGCTTGGCTTCGAGGGACGCGTTGATAGGTGGTCTACCTCTCGTCGTTTTCTTTTTGGAGAGGTTGAGAGCTGTACCAGTGTTATAAAGACCACCCATTTTGTGTACTTTTGAGATGATTTTTGTATAACTTTATGTTTCCTCTTTATTATTTAGTTTGTTTCAACTTCTCTTATCATAGACTATAGATGTGTACTTGCTCTGATATCTCCAGTTGTAGATCATCTCTTGCTTTATTTTCACTGTTGTTGTAGACGCCTTATATGTGTAGACATATGGCGGGTCTGGGTACGCTACCGGAAGGGCCTCTGCCGGTCCCGGGGCATGACACTACCGCACCTCTTGACTTAGCCATCTGGCGGCGAACGCGTCGTCCTTACCCAGCAATGACTCAAGTCATAACTTAGCCATCTGGCGGCGAACTCATCGCATCTCACCCAATAATGGTTCAGGTCACGACTCAACCATCTGGTGGCGCACGCATCGCCCTTACCCAGCAATGGTTCAAGTCAATCTAGGCGGCATCATCCAACAAGCTACCGCCCCCTGTGACTTAGCCCCATAGCGGCGAACAGGCTGAACAGGCTCAAGTCACCAGGCGGTCTGATCCACAAACCAGTTTAACCATCTGGCGGCGAAATCGTCGCACACGCCGAACAATGGTTCAAGCCTCCGGGCGGTGATCTCTGCGCATTCACCCCCAATCCTCCATTTGTATCAATCTCGGCGGCGAAATCGTCGCACACACCCTAGCCTTGATACCAAGGTCATCACAAGTTCTGAGATTCCGGAATCCACTTCCACAGGTCAGGGGTCTGTCCTCAACCCTATTCTGTCGATCTATCTAGGTCCAATGTCCTCTCCATCCTAGGTCCAACTGACTCTAGGTTCAATATCTCTTTCATGTCCGACCTATGTTTATTAACACTAGGTTCCATGTCATTCATGTTCAACCTATGTTCACGACACTAGGTTGGATGCAACTCACCTAGATCTATTTGACTCTAGGTTCATTCACAACCTATGTTCTTTAACAGTAGATTAGATGCCACTCGATCTATTCGACATCCTAGTTGTCCAATCGAGCATTTCACATTATAATTTTTTGTTGTCGAGTTCTCTACTTACTTTAGAGTTATCGATCCCATTCTCATGCATATCCTCACAATGCTAATCATGCATTCATGATAATTATATCTCAAGCATTTGGCTTATCTTTTACACTATGTTATCAACATGCATTCTTTTAGTATTTACTACATGCATCATCTAGCATTTACATGCATCAACATAAAATCACATTTTTCTTAGACATACAGGTGACCTAGTCGCTTCGGTAAGCACAACCCACCTCGATTCGCTATCCGATTGCTTGTAGTCACTTGCAATCGGCCTACCGCGGCACTCGGCAGCCTCCCGCGGCACTCGGCACCCGGTTTGGCCCGATCTTGCCAACGCTCAACAACCATGCACCGCCTTGTAGTTTCGGGAATTAAGGGTCTTCGTTTTGTTATTACGGTGCTCAAGATCCGTTTTCATGATTTATGGAAGTCGCCTCGGCCCTCCAGGCGGAAACAAAGTCGAAAACACCTTTTTTAGCTATATCTCCTCGTAGGTTCGTCGGATCGCCGAACCGCCTTTGCAAACGCGTCAGAAAACCTAGCAATTAGGTTAAAGAGGGTCAATTGAGATCAAGCCCAACTATTTACAAAAAATCTCTTTTTGGATGCCCTAGATGATCACTATTGCAAATACTCCAAATCGATCTTCGATTCATGCAATAAACATCTATCTAGCATCAATGGGTTCTACCAAATCCATTCTTAGAGTATTTAAACCAAACCCTAAGAAATCACCATTGTTGCTTCAAGAAGCTTACCTCTCAAGCTTGCTCCAAGCACAAGAAAAAGAAGATGAAGATGGCTCTCCTCCTCCTTGCCTTCTTCGCCTTCCTTCCCTCCTCCTTGCTTCCTCTTTGAAGAGAGAGAGGGAGAGCTATTCTAGAGAGAGAGAGTGTGTGTGTGTGTTGGAGTTGGGGGAGGAATGAGAGAAGAGAGAGAGGAAACCCTCTCTTAACCACTCATATGTCCAAATTACATAAAACCGCCTCCACTTCTTGCCTCGTGCACAGCCCTGCACTGGGCAGATTTCGGGTACGGGGACCGGTCTCCCTACTGAGGGACCGGTCCCCGAGAGCAAGTCCTGCAGGCAGAGGGCTCTGCCCACTTCCACGGGTACGGGGACCGGTCCTCCGGCTGAGGAACCGGTCCCCGAGAGAAGAATTCCTGCGCAGACTCTAGTTTGCCATTTCCCACGTTTACAGGGACCGGTCCTCGAGCTGAGGGACCGGTTCCCGAGAGCAGAAATTCTGCAGTTGCAGAATCTCTCCAGCTTGCTCTCGGACGCCTTCCTCAATGCACTTTTGACCTCTTTGATGCTTTCGCCCTTTCCGAAGCATACCCAACCAATAATAGGTCGATTTCGAGCGAGGTTCAACTCTCGTACTTCGAGAACTCACTTCCTTACACCAGGACAGCCTGCGGGTATGCCACCTGCGGCACGGTCGGGAGAGCGAGCGATGGTGGTGATGCAACCAAGGGGTTCGCGCGGGCGCCAAGTGGCCATGGACACGCGACCCAGGTTAAGGAACCTGCTGCTGACGACGTCGTGGCAGGTATGATAATATTAATGCAATCATGTGTTTCTGCATGATGTAAAATTGGTGCATTGCATGCGTTGAGCATATGGTCATTTACTACTATTTGTACCTTAATATAGTAGGGACCAAGTGGACGGGTAAGTATAGATACCCGGGCATGCTCATGTTATGAGAGCGTAGCATCTGCCGGTGCAGGTAGAGAGCTAGATGGCACTAGCGAGTTGCTAGTGATGGTCTAATGATAAGATTTGTGGTAGAGATAGAAATGGTGGATCGACTCGCAAGGCAATGTGTTTAGCTGGTTGCAAGAATTGAGTCATGGCACTGGTGGACACTCGAGTAGTCCGAGTGTTCCAGATGTTGTTCTGGTAGATCGAACAGTGAAAGTGAATCACTGTTGACGGAGTGGTATGTTGGTAGCCAAGTGCAGGCACGTGGGCCTAGTAGTACCTCGATTTGAGGTAGGATAATGTGGAAGGGTATAGAAAGCGTGCGACTCCCGAGTATAGTTACTCGTGGAGTGCGGATTTAGTTCAGCCGAGTAAGTGTGTGGCAGTAGCACCTGAGCATTGCTAGGTGTGAAGCGTGCCATGGATCACTCGTAGGGCTGGTGGCTCGCACTAGATGCATAGGAGCCGGTAGTGGTACGTGTGCTCGATAGAGCGTGTCAGGTGATTGATAGTATACTAAGAGTGCGGTTGTGACCCAACCCGAGGATTTGTAACGGTTTGGGGTCTTGATTGCTCATGGTTGGAGTGTGTGCGAATTCCCAAATGAGAATTTCACTCCAATGATGATTGCGCCTGCGCTTGCGAGCGAGTGACGCTATGTATGTTGAGACAGGTTTAGGCTGTAGGCCTACGTAGGATGGGTGGCCTTTGGTCCACCTGTGAAAATCGAGGAAAGCGATTGGGCGGATAGCCTTAACGAGGAGTTTGACTTGAGTTCACGAACGAAGCGTTTGTGTGAGCTTGTTGCGGAGGCAAATTGATGTTGGTCGTGGCGTATGGAAGAGAAAGCAAAGTGTTCTCTAGGAGACACTTGGATTATGGATGGCCACGCGGAGTTTGGAGACTGATACTCTCTCGAGGATTGGAATTGAGATATGCTGAAGTAGGCCATCTCGCAGTAAAGTACAAGTCCATGTGGTATTGGAGCATGTAGAGTTGTCGAGTTTCGACTTGCACTGCCACCGAAGATGACGGAGACCGTAATGCACCTTATGTGTTGCGCCTTGCAAACGTGTATGCGTTTGATTTCGTATCCTCCGTAGCGGGCCTTTGAATCGTTCTGAGGAACGTGGAGCCACTCCAGAGTGGGAAGTGCCTTGGTACCCTCAATTACTCGAGAGGTCGAGTTGAGGTGTGGTTTGAGTTTCGCGGACGAAACTCTTTTTAAGGGGTGGAGAATGTAATATACTGAAACTTCGGTAGAGTGTATCGAAGTTTAGTCAAATTGACCAAAGTGTGCAAGAGAAATAGTTGGACAAAGTCCGTCTGACATTCCAACAATGTCGGAGGAGTTAGAGTTGAGTTTCAAGTGAGTTAGAAGGGTTTTAGCTTTGCTCGGCGCGAATTGGAAGCGAAACAATGCAAAACTTCAGTCTGGAGCATTGTTAACCAGTAAAGCATCGGAATAGTACCGATACCAGGCAGGCACCCAAGAGTAGCAGCTCTCGGGTTTGCCTCTGTCAAGCTGCTTAACCGATAAAGCATTGGGGGCGTACCTGTCACGCCCCGAGACCGATGCCAATTTGGCCCGACCCGAGCACGTCAAACAGACGCCGAACGGACAGAGTTTCCCCTATCCGCCCAAGGCTCATCACACGTACATTTTCATCAATAGAGAAAAGCACTAGCGGAAACGTACACAAACGGCTTACTCGAGGGTAAGCAATAGCCATAAGTGAAAGAAAAAGGAAACTAAACATTCACAAGTAATATGATTCATTTTAGATCATATACATTGCATCCATCTCTTACATTCATCGAATTCTTACATTCATTACATCATTTCGTCATGTCTTTCTTACATCACCTTTTTACCTCAAAATAAACTTTACATTCTTTCCTTACATCACTAATCATCAAATACAAAAGATGATCATAAGGTAACTTTACTACAAAATGTAACCCAACTTGGTGGCCTCTGACTAAGGCGCGATACCTTTACCGCGGTCGCTCGCCGGCTCGCTCGGTCCCGGCTCTGTGGAAATAGTGGGGTGAGAACTACAACAAAGTTCCCAGTGGGTTCGGCCTCAACATCACCGACTTTCCCACTAGGACTAACTCAGGCATAATAGAAGGAATAGGTAAAGTAGTAACCAACTAATACATGATGCTAATATGCCTGAACGAAAGCAAGAAGTATGCTCAACATTAATAAATGCAGGTTATGCATGTTCTTTAGTTCTTTGCACTTTACACTTTGTTCTTTGCTCTTTATTCTTTAATCATTAAGGCTAGCCCGGGGGCTTCGCCACATTAACTTGCTTCACATTAAGTCCATCATCCGCAGAACCAACTAGGGCTAGACGCGTCCTTACGGTTTACTCCAACCCGGATGCAAACTCGCGAGCGCTCGCCGAGGGGAGCGACCGCCCTCGACGCAGAACTCATATACAAGTATGATCATATCCTTAACTCAAAGGATTATAAGTTCAATTTCTGACTTTACACTAGCTCTAGTGTTCTTTACATCACTTTATGTTGCAACTCATGCAATCACATCTTTACATTTTCATTACTCTTGCTAACTCTAGCATTCTTGTTCTTATGCCCACTTTACTTTAACTTTACACTTGTCACTTTCTTCATTCTTTATATCACTTTAGTTCTTTACATCACACTAACTCTAGTGTCATTTCACATTAGCTTTATCGAATGCCACTCGATCTATGTCATTGTGTCACTCTGTTCTTTGCTCACTTTAGGTGCTCACATTTTCTCTGATACATACATCTAGGGTTTTCGACATTCATTTGGTTCTCAACCATCTCATTATGCAAGTTGTGCTCACAATCATGCAATTTTCACATTTCATCATTACTTTACCCTACAATGCATGCAACAATATATAGAACATATGCTCAAAGAATGACACATTAGGCATAGAGAACTATTTCAATAGTTTGAGAACACCACCCACCTTGTAGTCTTCTTTAGGTGCTCCGACGATTTTCTTGGATTTTTAGATCCTTCGTCTTTTACCTGCGGCAAAACGAAGCCAACTTTAGGCCATTTTGCCATAATTTACATACACTTTTCGTAACTTAATCGAGCGCAACCAATACGTCGGAAATACCCCCAATTGGTTTTAGAGGTCAATTGCACTTAGAAACCTTCATGAGCAAAGCCCAATTTGGGTGCCCTAGCTCCAATGTATATCAAACCTAGGGTTTATCTCATTGGGAAGCAAAAATAGCTTCATTATACTCTAAATAATCCATTAGAACCATTCTTAGGCTTTCCAAAACCCTAGTTGGATTTCACTATTAGAGGTGGCCCAAGCTCACCTATATATCAAAAACTAGGTTTTGATCTCTTTAGAAGCAAAAGAAAGCTTCAAAAACTACTAGACATTCCATTAAAAACCATTTCTAGCGTTCATTCAAACCCATTTCTAGGTTTTACTACATTAGGTTCAAGCCTACCTCAAGCTTTCCTTTTTCTTCAAGTACGCAGACAAGGAAAGAGTTTCTTCACTCTTCTTCTTCTTCTCCATCTTCCTCTTCTTCTCCTTCTTTTCTGCCTTCTTTCTTCTTCTCTTTTTCTTCTAGAGCAGAGAGAGGGACAGAGAGAGTGTGAGAGCGGTGTGAAATGCCGAGAAATATATCTCATTTACCCAATACTATATCAATGGGTGCCAAAATGCAAATAACCCCTCAACTTTCACTTTAACACTGCCCGAACTGGGCATTCCGCGCAGGCATAGGAGACCGGTTCGCCCGGAGCAGGGACCGGTTCCCGAACGTCCACACCTGCGCAGCCAGAAGCTGCTGCGGCAGGTGCAACCGGGTCCCCTTTATGGACGCGCGGCGCTGGCTCTGTGGCACGGTCCCTGCAAGCAGAGGACCGCGTTCCAGAGAGCTAATCTCCAGATCTTAGCGATTTTCGGTGCTTACTCAAATCTGCATCACGTTCGGGGACGACCGTCTCTTCCCACCAGGGACCGTCCCGAGAGCCCTGAAAATCCTGGCAGTTTCGCAGATTTGATTCTTTAACTCGTCAGAAAACCTTCCCAACTCACTTTCAATCAGTCTATAACCTTCGGATATTTTCGAAGTGTTCCTATCCTCGCACTTTTGGTCAATTGACATAAAGTTCGACATTTTATTTTTCGAATTTCGGTTATTTAACAGTAACGCAGTACCCGCAGCCACTCGAAACATCAATCTCGGGATTGACAGTTGATAGGGGCATAGCCTGTCAGCCCCGGACCCAGGCGAGGCCCTCGGCTTGCGTGCCCAGACCCGCCATATTATCTAACATATTAAGTGCGTCTACAATAAAAGCGGAAGTAAAAGCAAGTAATAAACACAATAGAAGAAGAGAAATAATGCACAGCTAATGATATCAGAGGAGTAAAAGTTCTAACATCACAACCAGAGATAAAGTAGTAAAGTATGACATATAAAAGTCATTAAGAGTACAATAAAGTCCTAGTACAAAACTGCTGATCAGGTGTCTGCTAGTACACTGTGTAAAACCTCAACCTCTCGCAAAAATAGAGACATAAATCGAGAGGTGGACCACCTAGCACTCAGCCTCGAACGGAAGCTTAGCTCGAACAACCTCCCTTCCGGCATCTCCTCGCTCACCCTGTAGTGATAGGCCTGAAAAATATCGAATAAGTTAGGTCTATGAACTATAATTTATAGTTCCCAGTGGCCAATTACTGACCTCAGCCAAGCACCACTAGGCCGCCAAAAGGATAAGGGTAAGTACTAAAGCAATCAATAAGATAATAGCAACAACAGATACAAAGCACAAATGAAGTGCTAAACTCCTATATCTCAATAAACATCAAGCATGGTGATTGTATCTACGCTGTATAAGATAACTAGTCAATGCATAAGATGTAAGCTCTAACCAAGAAACCGAGTATACCTACGAGTCACAATAAGAACCGAAGTATGCTATCACCAATGCCAATATCATGCATGTCAAAGTAATTCAAGACTACTAACCTATTCTATTGTGATTACTTTCATTTCTCAACACTGTTCGAATCTATTTCATTAGGACCCACCAATGGGGCCCAGCTTGTGCCGCCTACAGTGCCGTGTGGTAGCCCGACATTCCTATCTTGAATGTGTATCGTCCACTCGACCGCGAGTGCTCTCAATTACGCCACGAACGAACATAGTCCGTAGGTAACTCGCGAGGCGGCTTGTAGGATGCCTCTATAAGCATGTTGTCGAATGATCATGCAAATGGCAAAGCAAGCATAGTCCAAGTCCTCAAAATATCCAATTCCTCATCTGTCTAATAACATGCGTGCATGGCACATAGCATTCACGAAGATCCTATTTAAGTCAAAATGTAAAGTTTCAAACATTTGCTACGCCTAGTGCCCCTTAGACCGTCTAGTCCAATTTGCATTCTCAGACATGTATTTCCATCCGTCAATGGCCTAGTCCACTAGGTTCGTCACAATATCCCGGACTCAATGCCGCTTGATGACATTAGCTTCTTTAAATCACATCAACGATCAGTTCGGGTGACCCAATACTGGCTCAATGTTCTTATCCTTTCTTCTCAATTAAACTTACAGTTTAAACTCGATGAATCAAACTCATTACACTATAAGCAAACATGGCCAACCATAAATACATGCTCACCGAGAACCGCCATAAGCCTTCATATGTCTATCTTCTACCACTAGACGGTCCAAAATTTTTTCACTACAGTTGACCACTGGCTATTTATAAGCATTCGAATAATTCAATAAATGCATGTGAATCGATTTATGCATGACTATTTCCAAAGGACCAAATATAATTCAACCATATATGTAGAATTTCTCATATTACAGGCATGGATCAAACCACCAAATCGAAACTCTCGCATCCTCCGAACGACAGTGTTTCGGCAAGCTCCCTAGTACCCTACAAGCATCAAAACGGGTTTACCCAAACGGAAACTGAAGAGCGAAAAGCTAAACATTAAGCATCTAGCATCAAATGCGCAAAACTTCACCTCAAGAGAAGAAATCTCATTGCCTATGCTCCAAGAGACTAGAACCTTCCAATCTATAACCTAGAGGAAGTTCTAAATCCAACCAATTGACTTCAAAGTCTAAACACGGCAAATGCCAAAAATAACCCTAAAACCAAAATCCTAGGCGTTCATTCAATGAAACCATTCAAAAACCAAGATCTAAGTGAAGGACGACTTGTCTCTAACTCTAGAACTTCAACACAAGCTCAAAGTTCTCTAACTTCAAAAAAAAAAAAAAAAAAAATAATCCTCAAACAAGCTCCTAAACCTAAGCTCCAAGCTTCAAAATGGATGGCAAATAGCTCAAAATGAAAGAGATGGAAAAATACCATCGAAAACCCGCAAGCAAAAAGTTGATCAAAACCAAAGGAGGTGAAAGCTCAGTTCTCCGTACCTTGCTCTCACGTTTCCAGCTCAGGCAGAGCCCATGGGGCTGGAGACACATTATTAGACAGTACCACAAATGCGAATAAAAAATCCCCTGCAGTAATCGACACAGTTTCAAAAATTCTTGCACTGGTACCGTACACTAGGGCCCGTCGCGTACCGGTACACATCCCACGAAAATCGCCGAAACCCGAGCTCGTGTTGGCTGAAAAGCTGTCCCGTGACGTACACACTCCCGTACCCGTACAGAACCACAAGCCTGTACGTACGCCATCAAGCCTGTCACGGTACAAGTGTCAGCCCAATAAAGGCTACCACCGAGAGCTAACCAAACATCCAATTTTCGTTTGGTGCTAGCTTCAAACCTCATATCCTCGACTCGAACACTGAGTCGGAACACTGCTACACCGTCCACAAGTGTGAAAAGTCGGAACAACAATCACTCGAAACATCAGCGCAATTTGGAAGTCCGTGTGTTAACATCACCCTCCTAAAAAGGAGTTTCGTCAGCAAACTCGAAATCAGACGCATATCCTCAAGCTCCATCAAAAAATGGGAGAAGCCGTTCTGACACGCTCTCTAGCTCCCAAGTGGCCTCGCGCTCCTCGGGTGCTCCAAAGTACTTTTACGTAAGGATTTCTCGTTCCCGCAATCTTTTTACCTCGCGAGCCGCCAAAAATCTCAAGGGTTTTGCTCCTCAAAGCTCAAATCCTCCGTATCTCTATAGTGGCACATCCAACACATGAGCGGGTGCGGGAATGTATTCCGAAGACCCAATACATGAAATAACATTGTTACATCACAGATAGCTTCGGCGTACGAGGCAACGTCCTATAACGCTACCGGCCTACACGCTCCAAAATCTCATACTGGTCCAATGTACTGGGGGCTCACTTGCCCCCGGATTCAACTTCGAATCCTTTGGTCGGGCGAGACTTCAAGAACACATGGTCCCCAATCTAAACTCCAATCTTCGTCGACAGCCGACAGCATAACTCCTCTGCCTACTCTGGGCACGTCACACTAATCGCTCGCCGACAATCGAACGCCTGTCCTCGTGCTTCCTGAACACCTCTGGCCTAAAAGCCAAACTCTCGCCAACTCACCCAATGAAGTGGCGATCTACACTCCTGCCCGTAAGATGCCACTCGAATGTGCCATCTTGAGTTGCTTGATAACTTTGTCATACAGCAAACTCATGCATCGTAGATGCTCGCAATCCATCCCCTGAAGTCAATCACAGCATGGCTCGAAGCAATGTCTCGCGATTGCTCTGTAAGTACTCGACTGCCCGTCACTCTGAGGTGGAACGCGTACTGAAGTCAAAACGCGTACCTAAGAGCGTCCTGCAACCTCCTCCAAATGAGACACAAACCGGGTTGTCTCGTCAGATACATCGATTAGGCACTTTCCATAAGTCGCACATCTCACTCAAGGTACACTTGTGCGAGCTTCTCTCTCCTCGTCCAAGTCGTATAATAGTATGAAGTGCGCCGACTTCCGTCAACCTTCCACGATCACAAGCGTATTGCCCCGCCTGGAACGCGTGGCAATACCCGCACAAAGTCCATAGTGATCTTCTCCCCACTATCCACACCCTGGAATAGGTCCAAACTCGGAAGCTCCCCGCGGATACTCGCAAAATCTGGCTTCACTGTGCATTAACATTAGCTACACAACTCGCCAACACTCCATTGCATCCGCGGCCACCCAATATAGCACTTTAATCCTTGACACTATGTGCACCCCGGATAAATAGCATAGGGCGCCCGTGCCTTCTTGAAGAATATCTTCTTTAATCCTGAATCCGCGGGTACACAAATTCCGCCCGAAACGCATCACAATCCGCTATCATCAACAGGAATGCCGTGACAACCATCATAACACATTTTTTCCTCTCACTTGCAATTCCAAATCGAAACTTGCTTCTCTTTGATCTATCCAAAAGAGTAGCTGCATCTACCAATCATCAATCTCAAGGTGTTCAGAGTCACCACCTCCAACCCACCGCTTCATTCGCTCAATCAAACTGCGGTTGAGTCACAACATGACATCGCTAAGTTTCCATCGATCTCCTATCTTAGCGCATACCCAACCACGTTAGCCCTTGCCCGGTGTGGTAAAAGACGTCAATCCGTAATCCTTGATAGATCCAAACGATCAACTGCCTGCCCTCCAAGTTCAATCTCCTTCTGATGAGACAGGTATTAAGCTCTGTGTCCGTGTAACTTCAACAGCCGCCGCCTCATATAAGTAGTGGGGCGCATAAGCTTCAATCAAAGACTACGGCCGCCACTATCCAAGCGGGTGGGATATATTCTTTTCATAGTCCTTTCAGTTGGCGAGTGGCATACGCGATCACTTCGCCCCGTCCTAGCATTAAACACAGCCCAATCCATTAAAGGAAGCATCACTAATAAATCACATACCTCTGCTCCAGCATCACGGTCAAGGTAAGGATGGGGGGCGTTCTCAATCGCTGCCATCTTCAACTCTGAAGCCACTTCACACGCCATCATTCAAATAAAATTCGTCCTCTTTAATCTGAGTCTCGTGAGGAGAGTAAGAATAACTTCGGCAAATCCCTCGACAATCCCGTCGTAGTATCCGGCACAAACCAATGCAGCTCGTATCTCGGTACCCAACAGCTCTCGTCGCTCACTAATCCTTGAACTTCCAGAAATTTCTCGGGTCCCCGGCTAAGCCTGATCTGAAATCACATGGCCAAAAAACCACCTCGTCTAAGTCCAATTCACACTTTTCAAACATGGCATAGAGCTTCTTTTCTGAAGCACTTGAAGTACAAGTACTCAAGTGCTCCTCTGTGATCCGGCGTCACTCCGGAATACACTAAGAATGTCGTCGAATAGAACCACCACGACAAATTCTGTCTAAATAAAGCTTGAAAACTCACGTTCATCAGATCCATACAAGCTGCCGGGGCACTAGTAAGCCTGCAAACGGATAACCGTAAACTCATATGTCCATAACCTGTGTTCTAAAAAACCGCTTCGACACATACCTCAGTCTAATCCTCAACTGATGATATCCCGATCTGTAAGTCAATCTTGGAAATTACACAAATCCCTGAGCTGATCAAAAAGCTCATCAATTCAATCGGTAACGGCATACTTTTCTTAATCTGAACTTTATTAAGTTCACGATAGTCCATCACCGCATAAGCGAAGTATCTCTTCCTTCTTCCTCACAAAACAGAACAGGTGCTCCCAAGGTGACACATGGTCTCCACGAAACCCTTTACGCAAAGATTCCTGCAACGTGCATTCAGCTTCCTTAACTCTCTGGTGCCATCCTATAGGGCCGCCTTTGAGATTGGGGTAGTCCCGGGACAATCTACCACAAACCAATCTCCCTATCAGAGAGGTCATCCCTGGTAGCTCTTCCGCTGGAAACACATTCTCCCAACTCCCAGTACTACGGCAATATCCTCACTCGCTAGGGGCGTCATCCTCACCCGCAACCAACAGTAGCGCAAATAGCTACCGCAGCCCTACTAATCAACTGCCTCTAGCGCCGAGAAGAGCTAATCGTCATCGCAAACAGCGTACTTGGGCATCCCTCCGTACATCAACCTCCGCCTGCCGCCGCCTTGCTCTAAATGTCACCGTCGAATCTTACAATCGATGGTGCAAAGTAACTAGTCAATCCAATCCATGCCAATCAACGTCAAACTCCCCCGAGTTTGTGCAAAGGCTTAGAAAGTTCCACGGCAGATCCAATCTCCAATCCGAACATGGCAACTGGGCAGAAGCTCCGAATGTCCAAAGAAATGATCGGGTACAACAAACTCGCCCGGAATCAACATGCGATACAAGGGATACCATGCAGCTCAGCAAACAGCCGATCAATGAATGAATGCGATGCACCGGTATCAAACAAAGCTCTAGCTCGAATACCAGAAAGTAAAATGATACCTGCGACCACATTCTCGGCTGCCGCCGCCTCCTCAGTCTGGGCCGCGTACATGCGCCCGCTCGGGGCCTGTCGTGACCCCTCCGTCAGCCGCTGGACAGGTGGCCGACCGGCCTGGTGATGCGCAGAAGATGTCCCCTGGCTGGGACCTGGCGATGCTGGTGCAGATGCCGCAGATGGCGCTGGTAATGGACTCCTCGGGCAATCCGACTGGAAGTGGCCCTCCTGGCCACACAAGAAGCACCTGCCCCGGCTGCGTGAACACTGCCGCGGGTAATGAGGACCGCCACAGATCACGCAGCGGGGAGCCTGACGACGATCGGGTCCTCCTCGCTGAGTAGACTGGCCGCGTCCTCGCGACTGGCTCCTGCTCCTGGGATGCCTCGGCGGCCTCCGTGAGTGCGTCTGACTCGCACCCTCAGCCGCTGGCCTCTTGCCCTTGCCCTTATCTAGGGCCTCGCGTCGCTCCTGAAGGTCTGCTGCTCCGGCCTCCACAATCAACGCTCGATCCACAACCTCCCGGTAGGTCTGGAGGTTGGAAGACTGCACCAACCGAAAGATAGAAGGCCGTAACCCGCGCTCAAAGATGCGGGCCTTGTCCTTGTCATCCCGCACCACAAAAGGCACACAATGGAGTAATCGAGAAAACTCCCTCTCGTACTCGGCCACGGACCGCTCATCCTGGCGCAAGCTGCGCAAGTCCTGCTCCATCTTCCTCTTGACGCTGGTAGGAAAGTAGTGCGCCAGAAAAAGCTCCTTAAACCGCGTCCATGTGATCGCTGTCAAGTCGGTGCTGGGATTGTCCTGGATATCCAACCACCAACGGTAGGCCTCGCCGTTCAGAAAGTGAGTGGCGAGCCAAACTCTATCCCGCTCCTCCACAAAGGTATCTCGAAATAGTTTCTCCATATGTATCAACCACTTCTCAACAATCCAGTGGTCGACATTCTCGCCATCAAACATCCTCGGGCTGCACCTCCTGAACTCACTGAGGCGCTCCATAAGCCGATCTCGCTCGGCTCCCTCGGCCATCACGGGGAAAACTGCCCCCGTCACCGGTCTCTGCACTGGGGGTACCGCAGCCACCTCCTCCCGAGGTGTGGTCGCCGGTGCCGCACGGGAAGAACTGGGCGCAGGAGACTGCGCCCTCGGTGCGACGTCCACCACGGGTGCTGGCGGTGTAGGACCCTGGGTCTCCCTCGAAGCTGCCACCTGCTGAAGTAGGAGGTCCTCCAGATGCTTCATCCGCGCCTCCTGCCGCTGAGCCACCTCAGCCTGTCGCTGCGCCGCTGCCGTCTGCTGCGCCAACAGATCGGTGAGAACCGCAAGCTGTACCCTCAAGTCACGGACCTCACTAGATCCGGAAGTAGCGGAGGTCTCGACCTCTTCGGGGTGTGCCGCATCATCCGACCCGGCAGACTGGGAGCGTGTAATCGGCATCGTCACTACAAAACATAAAAGCGCAAGTTAATAACCCACGCTATCGCATCCCCGCTCAAATAGATAAAACCCCAAATCATGCGAAAGTAAGGAAGTGTCCTTCACTATTAACTCTCGATGTTACGTTGTCGGCCGCCAACGTAACCCTCCGCGAAGTTAGAAGTTATACACTTCAATTTAACTCCACTTTCTAGAGTTATCCAAGATACCCAATCTAGATACTTTCGCTTACAAATCGAATAGACCTCGTCTCTCACGAGCCTATTTCCTATAGTCCAACCGGCCTAAGGTTTGCTAGGTCCACTAAGACTCAATCCTAGGCTCTGATACCAAATTAATCTGGCATGCCCCGGGACCGGCGGAGGCCCTCCCGGTAGCGTGCCCAGACCCGCCATATGTCTACACATATAAGGCGTCTACAATAAAAGCGGAAGTAAAAGCAAGTAATAAAACAAATAGAAGAAGGAGAAATAATGAGCAGCTAATGATATCAGAGCGAGTAAAGTTCTAACATCTACACCAAGGTAAAGTAGTAAAGCTAGACAATAAAAGAAGTCATAAGTAGTACAATAACTGTCTCTAGTACAAAAATGGTAGTCTCTAGTACACTGGTAAAACACTCAACCTCTCGCAAAAATAGAACATAAATCGAGAGGTGGACCACCTAGCAACTCGTCCTCGAAGGAAGCTAGCTCGAAGCAACTCCCTTCCCGCGATCCCTGGCCTCACCCTGAGTGGAAGGCTCTGAAAAATATCGAGAAAAAGAGGGCGTGAGAACTATAATTTATAGTTCCCAGTGGGCAATTACTGACCTCAGCTCAATGCACCACTAGGCCCCAAAAGGAAAGGGTAAGTACTAAAGCAATAATAAGAGTAATAGCAACAACAATACGAAAGCATAAATGAAGTGCTAAACCGCTATATCTCAAGTAAACATGATGTCATGGTGATGTACATCTACGCTGTCATAAGATAATATGTCAATGCATAAAGAGTAAGCTCTAACCAAGAAACCGAGTATACTACGATGCAACAATGAAACCGGCAAGTATGCTATATGCACCAATGCTATATCATGAGCATGTCAAAGTAATTCAACTACTAAACCTATCTAGTAGTGATTATTCATTCTCAACACTGTGTCGAATTCTATTTTCAATTAAGGACCCACCCAAGGTGGCCCAGCTTGTGCCGCCTAAGTGCCTGTGGTAGCCCGACATTCCTACTCTTGGAATGTGTATGTCCCACTCGACCCCGTAGGCTTCTCAATACCGCACGAACGAACATAGTCGCGTAGGCTAACTCCGGAGTGCCGGCTTGTAGGGAGCGACCCTCATAAGCATGTGCGAATGAGCACAAATGGCAAGCAAGCATAGTCCAAGTCTCAAATATCCAATCCTCATGTCTCTAACATGGTATGGTCACTAGCATCACGAAGATCTAGTTTAAGTCAAAATGTGAAGTTTCAACATTTGCTACGCCTAGTGCCCCTTGATGACACTTAGGCAATTTGATGTTCAACATGTATTTCCAATCCCTCAATGGCCCTATCCACTAGGTTCTCACATATCCCGAGCTCAATGCCGCTTGATGACATTAGCTCTTTAAATCACATACGATTCAAGTTCGGTGACCCAATATGGCCAATGTTGTTATCTTTCCTGTCTCAATTAAACTTAAGTTTAAACGCATGAATCAAAACTCATTTACACTATAAGCAACATGGCCAACATAAGAATGCTAGAGAATCCCGCATAAGCTTCATATGTACTTCTCTACCACTTAGAGGTCCAAAATTTTTTCACTACATGTGACATGGGTATTTTAAGCATTCCAATAATCATAATAAATGCATGTGACATGATTATGCATGATTTTCCAAGTTACGAAATATAATTCACCATATATGAGAATTTCTCATATTATAGGCTAGGTCAAACCCACCAAAATCGAAACTCTCGATCCGCCGAACGAAGGTTTCGGCAAGCTCCCTAGTACCCCAAGAGCAACAAAAACGGGGTTACCCAAACGAAACGAAGAGCGAAAAGCTCAAACATTAAGCATCTAGCAAAATGGGCAAAACTCACCTCAAGAGAAGAAATCTCTTCCTATGCTCCAAAAGAGAGCTAGAACCCTTCCAATCTAACCTAGAGGAAGGTTCTAATCCAACCAATTGAGCTTCAAAAGTCCTAAAACGAAAATGCCCAAAATAAACCCTAAAACACCAAATCTAGGGTTTCATTTCAATGAAACCTTCAAAAACCAAATCTAGAGGGAAGGACCTTGTCTCTTACCTCTTAGAAGCTTCAAACCAAGCTCAAAGTTCTCAAACTTCAAGAGTAATCCCTGAAACAAGCTCCAAACCTAAGCTCCAAGCTTCAACAATGGTGGAAATAGCTCCAAAATGCAAAAGAGAGGGAAAAACCATCAAAACCCAAGCAAAAAGGTGATCAAAACCAAAGGGAGGTGAAGAGGTTCTCCCTACCTTGCTTCTCCACGGTTTCCAGCTCAGGGAGAGCTCCATGGGGCGTGGGGACACATATAAGAGTCCACAAATGCGAAAAACCCCCTGCAGTTTCGAACAGTTCAAAAAATCTGCACTGCGTACCGGTACACGGGCCCGCGTACCGGTACACATCCCACGAAAATGCCAAACCCGAGCCTCGGGTTGGCTGAAAAGCTGCCCGTGTACCGGTACACACTCCCGTACCGGTACAACCATCAAGCCTGTACCGGTACAGCCATCAAGCCTGTACCGGTACACAGCCCAATAAAGGCTACCCGAGAGCTAACCAAAAATCCAATTTTTCGGGTTTGGGTGCTAGGCTTCAAACCTCAATCCTCGGGACTCGAACCACGGGTCGGAACACTGTCTACGACCGTCCACAAAGTGTGAAAAAGTTCGGAACACAACGAATCACTCGAACATCGCAATTTGCGAAAGTCCGGTGTGTTACAATACCAGTGACGCCCACTCGCGTACCGGTACCCTGCACCCCGAACAGCAGAGTGAGTCTGCTGCAAATAAGAGAAGTTGGAGGGTTTATTTGCTATTGTAGCAGCTTATAAAGACCCCACACTCTCTCCACTTTTGTTCACAGCCAACACAACCTCTCCTCTCTCATTTCTCTCCCTCTCTCTCTCTAAAAGCTCTCTCCTAAGGTGGGTGAGAGGTAGATATGGAGGAGAACTTGGGGATTTGAAGGAGATTTTGGAGCTTGGAAGGTTCTAGGGCTCTCCTACAAGGTGGAGCTTGGAGAGCTTTTGGGCTAAGGTGAGGTTTCTTGTAAGATTAATGTTAGGGTTTGGTTTTATAACCTAGAACACTTGGCTTTGATCTTCGTACATGAAAGGAAACCTAGTAGAAACCATGGAACTCATGAAAATCCATGGTTGTCCATGTGCTCTCATGGTAGATGTCTAGGGTTTGGTTCAAATGCTCTAAGAATGATTTAAATGGTTCTAGATGAGTTTCTAGACGGTGGCTAAGCTTACTTTTGCTTGTCTTAGAGATCAAAATGGTGTATTCGGCAAATGGCATTGTTAGGGCATTAAAATTGGAGCTTTTGTCCTAGATGAGTTTGAATGTAAATTAACCATGTAGAAACCAAATTGAAGGTATTTTCGACGCGTTGGTGGGCTCGGTTCGAAGATCCGACAAATCTACGCCAAGGAATTGGAGAAAAAGTGTAAGGAAGTGAATTCTCGAAATCCGAGAGTTGGACTTCGTTCGGAATCGACTAATTGTCGAGTGGGTATGCTTCGGAAAAGCCGAAGTAGTCAAAAGCACCAAAAGTGCATTGCGACGGATCTCGGAGAGCAAACTGTGCAAAATCTGCACTTGGCAGATTCTGCTCTCGGGGACCAGTCCCTGGCATGAGGGACCGGTTCCCGTAGGCTCGGTGCGCAGGGAAAACCCTCTGCGCACAAGTATTGCTCTCCGGGATCGGTCCCTGATAGGAGAGACCGGTCCCCGTAAGCGAAATGGTGTCCGTGGGGACCGGTCTCCCAGTGGAGGACCGGTTCCCATAAGTGTCCTGCGAGAGCATTGCTCTCGGGGACCGGTCCCTGGTGGGAGGGACCGATCCCCGTGCGCGTAGAAGCTTGCAGAGAGCTTTCTGCCCGCATGGGATGCTCTCGAGGACCAGTCCTCCAGTAGAGGGACCCGTCCCCGTGCGCGAAAACTGCCCAGTTTAAGCAGTGTGAAAGAAGCAAAGTTGAGAGGCTTGGGTGCAATTGTTACATTAGTTGAGGGGTATAGAGGGGATGAGCCCTCTCTTCTCTCTCATTCTCACTCCAAAACACACATCTCTCTCACTCTCTAAGCTCTCTCTTCCTCTCTCTTGAAGTGAAGAAGGAGAAGAAGGAAAGGAAGGAGAAAAAGGTAGAGAAGAAAGAGAAGCAAGCTAGGAGAAGGGCTTGGTCATCCTCTTCTTTCTCTCCTCACCATTGGAGCTAGCTTAGAGGTAAGCTTTTGAGCTCAATAATGGTAGAAACCTAGGGTTTAGAGTTTTAGCTCTAAAAATGGGTCAAATGGACCTCTAACATGCTTAATAGATGCTTAATGTTAGAATCTAAAGATTTGTTGGAGTGGTTTGCTATAGATGGAAACCTAGAGCTCCAAATTGGGGTTTTGCTAAATAGTGAGGTTTGATCTCAATTGTTGGCATCTAAACCTAATTGATAGGCATCTAAACACGTTGGCGAAGACGGATTGAGCATTCGTCGAGTCGTTGGAAAGATATCGGCAAAAAGGTGCCGAGTGAGCTTCATTTCCACCTAGGAGGTTGAAGCGACGTCGTAACAATCGCCGAATAGCAATTCTAGAACCTCTACATCGTTAAAAGGTGGGGGGTGTCATCCCGAAGCAACCGGGTTCCCTATTATGTCTTAGAATACTATTAATTTGCATCTCTTGCATATTGCATTGTAGGATTGCATTGTTATCATTTCCTTATGCTTTCTAATATATATCATAGTATGAGTTGAATACTTGATATAGTGGATAGATAAGTCGAAATCCGAGAGTTGAATAATTGAGATCAATTGAGGTTTGATCTCAATTGATGGCACTCGGTAGCTTTTTACATGGACAAATTTATAAGATTAAAATAGTAATTTTATGCACCCACCATTAAAAAATTAACGGTGAGCCAAACAGCAAGTAAAAGAATGAGAATTTTTGTGGGATATGTTTATAAATCTGAAAAATTTTGAAAGAATAAATCTGATAATTTAAGTTTTATAGGATTATATTTGCTATTTTATATCTTTGTAAGGACCTGCGTGAAATTATATAACCCTTAATTAAACATCAGTTACGGGATGAGATGGGGCTAGCAAATCGATCGGTTAACTATAACCGGCTAGAGAGAAGTGGTTGAGGGGCAAATTAGTCAGTGGAAACCGTTATTCTCCCGTTACCCACACACAGTAATTAATCAAAAACAAATTTATTACATGAACCAAGTGCATCTATATATAATAAATACACTTTTCCTCTTCAGCCCTCTATTTTGTCACTCTATTTCAATGGGTCCGACTATGGTTCTTCCAGAGTGCCAACTCATGTGTTGCTTTCAATTTTTTAACTCTTAAATCAACTCTTTTAATCATTTATAATTCTTGAATTAATATTATTCCCATAGAATTAAGGACCATTAAATTCCAGGAGGACCAGTCAACCCTGGGTTATTACTATCATTCCAACCCTATGATTCTTAATCCAAAGACTGAAAAGGCGGAAGTACCAACTCCTATCTACCTCTAAAAGCATAGTAACTCTTCACCTATTTCAATTTAACTCTACTTTTTTTTAATAAAAAAAATACAGTAACAAAATATGACCGTTGATTAAGGTGTGAGAAAAATTTACAAAAATTTGATAGTCGATGCACGTATTTTCCAATGCACCGAGTGTAAATAAATTCACGTGGTGTATAAATTGTGTCCCCAGCTAGCTAACTCCGATATATATATATATATATAGTAGGGCTAGAATACTTGTAAAAGTATCATGGGGGTGATACTTGTGTGTTTTTAGTTCTTGGATGGAGAGATGTGAGGTTGAGATGATGGTGGTAGGTGGTGGTAGGTGGTGGTAGGTGAAATAGTGTTTAATCCAAGGACTATTAATAATCAAAAAGTAGATCCAATGGCTTAAAACCTAATAGCACCATAATGGTGATACTTGTAAAAGTATCATAGCTCAACTCTATATATATATATATATATATACTAGTGAAGGCCCGCGCTTCGCGACGGAAAATTTATATAAATTTTAAAATATTTTGAATAGAATACTAAACAAAGTAATGTAAAAAGAAAATGGAGGATATGAAACGATATGTTTCAAATGCAAAAAAGAAAAAAAAAATGATACATCAATAAAGTGAACTATATTAATTTATACAGTAAAGCATGCCGAAGAAATTAAATAAAAGTAGCTACAAATATATCTATCAACAAAACCGAAATATAATTCAACTATATATTTTGAGAGATTCAACGTTTGTCTCCGCAGCCTTCATCAATATCACTTGAACCGCAAAGCCAACAATATAAGATTAGCATTTGTAGGTTAATAGCAAATGGAGTTGTTATCTAAATTTTATATATATATATATATATATATATATACTAGTTGAATGTACGTGCAAATGCACGTAACAATTATTATAATTTATTTCAAATCAATATAAATTTGTACATTATATATATGCAAAATTTTACAATAAAAATTATATTTATAAATTAATGTGTTATATTTTATTAGAAAATATTTATAATATCCTACCGTGTTCTTTTATTTATATACATCGAACATTTTTATATACTTTTTGATTTTTGATGAATCAAATTTTAAATCATGTATTTCTAAACTTAAAAGCATCAAAATTTAATTCACAATTTAACTTTAACATTTAAAATTTAGTTGATCCACTATAGTAAACAGAATTTAATTATTAGTTCAAAGTTGTTATCAAGGAAAAATTACAATTGTAATTCATAATTTTAACTCAAATTTCTACTTTAATGGCACAAATAGATTCCAATCAGAAATGTACGTTCTTCTTTAACAATCGTCGATCATAACCGCTTTTTCGTAATTTGAGATACTTTCTTTAACAAATTGACTGTAATGCGTTCATCCCAGAACTTGAACTTCTTATACGATGGATCGCCGAACTGCATTTTTTAATAGATTGCGTATACCCATGTTCATCTAATTTGAGATATTTTCGTTTACAAATTGATCATAAACTCATTTAATAGGGCACACTCAAATGCTCGCCCTTGTATATTGTAAGTTATGTTACATAATTTTATTCTATTTGATGTATTTATCTGTTCTTTCACTTCTGTTTTACTTATTTACCTTATTTTTTAACTAATATTTCAAATTCATTGATATCAATTTTCTTTCTCGGTAGGATTTAATATCTTTATATTTAATAGAGTCTGATTATTTTATACCGTTAATTCTGTCTTGGTAGACTTCTTATTCTTTTTTTATAATAAATTTCTATCATAAACCTCTCGTAGGCAATATTATATTTTATTCTCCTTTTTGGATTCCGGTTGTCTTTCCCTGTCAGTCTTAATTTCTATTATAGTCGTCTTTATTATATTTATCTCTAGTTTTCTTTCTTTTTATATTTTTTTTCTATTTCTATTTTGATTTATTTTTTTTTTTGTTTGTTTGGCTGACCTATAGGTACCTACCTAGGTATACTATATATCACTAGGAGACCCGGAGGCAGAGAGGAGACGAGGAGTTGAGCCTAGAATACTCTCGATAGTCAAACGACCGCGTTGTTAAGCTACCCGACGTTTTTTCGATGATCCAGAGCTTCCAAATTGACGGATCGGTCCGTTAAAATAACATCTCTAAACTATTTAACTACCTAAAATAAATTTGCACGCACTTTCGACCTATTGGTTCTTTTATCCATCTAGGTGAGACAACAAATGAACTGGCGACAAATGAATTCACTCTCTTGTAAACTTGATGGTAGCGAGTCTTTGGTAAGCAAGATCAAAAAATAATTAGAATCTTGTTCTTAACTAGTTTAAAGAATTTTCCTAACAAAAATCAATTGATTTCTGATATCTTTAAGCACCGTTACACACGAGCAAAGTCTCCTTACGTCCACATTAAAATTACCAAAATTTTGGAACCCCTTCTGCACTCATCTAGCGCAAATCGAATTCGGAAAAGATTCTGAATTTGATTTCTAGAACAATTCAACGTGGTATACCAATCATCCGTTCAACGGAACCGAGTCGTCCAACATTTGGCAGCTCCTATCCATCGAAAACAACCGCATAGTCCCAAACGCCCCCGTTTAACTATCAGACCAAGTATATCTAGCTCAATCTACTACAGTAGTATATACTATTATTACTATACATAGGTACATAATATATACTTATCTTATATATTATATATAATATACCCTCTCCATATCTATGCAGTACCTAAGGCGGCCTTTCTTTGTATACGGAATTTCATATAATTTATTAGATACCTGTGCTGAGCTGTTAATAATTAAGAATTCAGCCAGTCAATTTGGGATTCCACGAAGAATTCCAAATTCAGCAAAAAAAGCAAATCTAAGTAAGAATAAGAGTAAGGCAAAAAGTCGAGAGTTTCAACAAACACCAAACACCAAACCAATGCACCGGAGCAGTTCAGTTCTATTCTTTTCAACACATAGTGAAAGAATCCGCAAGCATCAAGCAATAATATCTATACAATATACCTAATCTGGTTAGGTTAAATATGTTTCCAAGAAAAACTGATTTGTATGAAAAATAGTCAAGGGTTGCTACAGGAGGCGCCCATTTAATATGTAACCTTGGGGGAAAGAGCAAATTGATACCATTGAAATTAAGCAAAAAACCCACAAAGTAGTCTTAAGAAAAAATCAAAAAAGGAGAAAAAAATGCAATGAGGAGTTATCAAAAAAGGGAAAAAAAATGCAGTGAGTTTTTTTACCAAACAGCTGCAGAATTCATACAAAACGCATATAAAACTCAACCCGACACTCGAGAAATAAAATTGGAGGAAATAAGATCAAGTTTAAATAGCTTCGGAGATAAATTGAAGTTCTTTCTCTAATACATTACTAACCCTAGAACAACATGTAAGGCTAGGAGGAAAGTTGGAATCCAAAATGAGTTTTAGTTTATCTCATAGAAACATATCAAAATAAGGAAATGCGGAAACTTGGAAATGAAAATTATACAAAAGTGTATATAAGCCTGCAAATTAGGTACTTACATCAAAAAAATGTGCATTTAAAAAGGAAAAACAAATCTATAAATAATATACATGTTCAGCAGATTCGGCTACACAAAAAAAGACCAATCCAACTGAGAACACATGTTTTTTTAACCTCCACAGGTGCATGCTGAACCAAAGCAAGTAATGAGTAGAGCACCCAAATCCCCAACCGGATTATAAAACAAATGCATGAAAGAAAGATGTAAAGCTCTATATTAAATCAGCTTGTGAAAATCACACCAAATAGTATACATGAATGAGGATGGAAATAAACAAATATAATATGCTCAGACTCCGCCCGACCATCAAAGATTATTACATTGGCACGGAAGCCTTCTTGATTAATAATGCTATCTGAGTTATAACCTATATGCACACCCCAAACAAAATAATCTGCAGTTGAAGTTTGTATTGTCAATATCAAGGCCTTACATTTTAGAATGCAAAAAAGCAATAATAAATGCATAAAACTACCTATTAATCATCATAATAGCAAGAAAGTGTAGCAGATAGTGTAAACGGAAACGACAACAGAGAGTTCTTTGGGAAATCATTGTCCGAAGTAAATATTTTCTGTACTTTCCTCAGCTTATCATTAGTGCCTCATAGAAGAACCAGAAAATAGAAAGTGACGGCAGGGAAAATATTCTTCAAAAAAGCAGGAAATAAATTAGATGGTTCTATTATGCTCAATGAAAATACCATAATAGACAATGATAAATGAATAAAAAAACATAATCCAAAGAATCGTCAAAAGAATATGCATGCAAAAAAAGTCCGAGGAAGAATTCAATTCAAATGCCGATAGCCAAACGAAAAAAAGTATTTAAAATGTCAATAAGCAGGGAAGAATCCAAACAGTTGCATAAATTCTGTTGTAAAACCAATTTAAAGAATCGCCCAAAAAGGAGACAAAAAGGTAAGGCTCAGTTAAGTCGAATCGGCAACATTGCTCATAAGTACTCGGCAAGATTGGTCATAAGTATAGGGTAGTAGTAGGAGCAATAGATTACCGTAGGAGGGAAATGTGCGCAACCGCCAAGGATAAGGATGGTAAGAAGCGGCTCCCGAGCAAGGGTAAGACAATATGAAGCGGTTGCCCATGAGTAGGCCATCCAAACTTCCACTCGTTCGAAGTAAACATATTCCACACTTTGCGGTTGCCGAGCAATAAATTACCGTCAGAGGGAAATGTGCGCAACCACCAAGGCTAAGACAATATGAAGTGGTTGCCTATGAGCAGGCCGTCCAAACCTCAACTTGTTCGAAGCAAATATTTTACGCACTTCCCTCAACTTATCATCATCGCCTCAAAGAAGAGCTATCATCATCGCCTCAAAGAAGAAAGAAACAGCAAGGAAAATATTCTTCAACAAAACAAAAAATAAATTTTTAGGAGGAAAACAAAATCTTCAAGATGGTTCTATTACACTCAATGAAAATACTATAATAGACCATGATAAATGAATAAAAAACAAAATCCAAAGAATCGTCAAAAGAATATGCAGATTGGAAATTTAGTCAACAGGATTGCCAACAGGGATGCAAACTAAAAGAGTCCAATAGTAGGCCATCCAAAGTGTGCTCATAACCAGCTAAGAAGGGTCGGGTCGACCCCAATCATAGAAACTATCCGATATTTAAGGGGAAGGTCATCATAGATACAAAGAACGGGGAAAAAAAATAAATAACATTCCAATTCAGCTAGGCAATCCAGAATTCAGCTTGGGAATTCGAAACTCAGCTAGTCAATCCGGGACTCCATGAAGAATCCTAAATTCAGCTAAAAAAAAGCAAATCTACATAAGAATAAGAGTAAGTCAAAAAGTCGAGAGTTTCAACAAACAACAAATACTAAACCAAGGCCAAAAATCTCGGGAATCACACGAAAAACCCAAGGTAACGTTTGCAAAGAAGAGAAGAGTAGCAAGGCAAAAAATAAAGGGGAGGACGAAAATTTTCATAATAAATCAGTTCGTGTTCAGATAGTCAATTCAGGATTACATGAAGATTTATAAATTCAGCTAAAAAAAAAAAAAGCAAATCTACGCAAGAATAGGAGTAAATCAAAAAGTCAAGAGTTTCAACAAACACCAAATACCAAACCAAGCCAAAAAATCTTGGGAATCATACAAAAAATCCAAGGTAATGTTTGCAAAGAAGAGAAGAGTAGCAAGGTAAAAAATTAAGGAGGAGACAAAAATTTTCATAATAAATCAGTTCGCGGGAACCATACCAAATAGACTAAATGAATAGAGACGAAAATAAACTCTTAACAAATATGTAGTAACAGAAACAAAACCTAATAGTAAAAATAAATATACTTTGCTCAGATTTTCCCATCTATCGAACATTATTAGACCGCCGTCAAATTAGTTTTCTGCATACGGGTGAGCAACCGGTTGCCTACAAAGTAGGCCATCCAAAGTGTGCCCATAACCAATTAAGAAGGGTCGGGTTGACCCCAATCATCGAAACTATCCGACATCCAAGGGGAAGGTCATCATAGATGCAAAGTATGGGTGGGGAAAAAACAAATAACATTCCAAAAGTAAGGAGCATGGCAGGACAAAATCATATAAAAGCGCCAACCTGATGACGAAAATCGAGCCTCATGAGCAGCAGGCGAAGAACAAATTGTAATTATTCAAAATAACAGTTTAAATCAACGGGAAATAAAACCAACAAATACGTAAACTCAATGGGAGGAAATTAAGTTTTGTCAAACACCAACAACAAATCTGTGAAAGAGCAAAATATGTCTCCTCCAAACTCCCAAGAGTGAAAACCGAAGCATAAAACCAATGTTCGCAAACCACGACAAATAGCATAGACGAATTGCGATGAAAATAAACCATTCGTAAATATATTGTCACGCCCCCGCCCCGAGACCGCTAACAATTTGGTCCGGTTCGAGCGCGGCGAACGAACGCCGAACGGACAGCACCTCCCCTGTCCGCTCAAGGCTCAAACGAGATTGTGTACAACGAGTTCCCAGGAAAACACTTGAATATATACACAATCATACAGCAACTAGCGAGAGCACAAACAGTGCTATACAATCCAAGAGCAAGCAACACGAGTAAAGCATACAAGTGATAAAAGAGAGATATACTTAACTATTTAAACTCATTTAACTTTAATACATTTATTACAATTTGCATTCTTCCAAAACATGTATATGTATATACAATCCTTTCAAAATCTCACCCTATACATCAACTACTCTCAAACATAACATAGGGTAAAGCTAATGCAAGAGAAGGTAAAGCTATCACTACTACCACTAGGGCGCTATGCCCTTGCCGCGATCCTCGCGCTCACCGGGGACACTCGAACTCGGACCTGTAGAGAGTGGGGTGAGAACTATCTTCCATAGTTCCCAGTGGGTTCGGCCGCCGACTCCGCCGATCTCCCTACTAGGTCTAAGCAGGCACAGATAGATATGCAGATAGATAGGTATATGAAATTGAAAGCATCAACGATAATAAGCAAATATGAAATCACAATCTGTCAATGCCTCAATCCAATATCATGAATGCATGAACTTGTAGTAAGGCTAACTACTATGCCACTATATTCAAGGATAGCGTTTACTCGTCAACTTGTCCAATCGATCGGCTAATCCGAAACTTGTTCTCAATCTCACGTGTGTAAGCCTCATAGGGAAAAGCCTCGCTGAACTATTCCCCGAGACTGCCTGTGGACAGCTCGCAGACTGTCCGGGCAGTTATTTGGACTGCCCCTCTAGTAACAAATACTCCGGAGTGCACAGCTTGTGGGGAGCGACCCTTACAAGCGCAGACAGGCTATGTGAGCACGGTCCAATCCTTGTGAATTGGGAGCACCCTACCAACTAGGGAAATCAACTTAGAACCAATAAGTATCTAACTCATCAATCTAGTGTTTCAGCTACACTAAGATTTTCATATGCCACTTGTCATAAGTTTACATTGACTAGGTGCCACTCGTCATAATTTAAATGTTCTCGATGCACTACTTGTACACTATCACTAGGTTATCCTTTACCTAGGTTCAACTCACCATACAACATCACATATAGGGTATTAGGCTAGATCACATCATTCTCATACATACTAGAATCAATAACTAACTCACTTAGTTACACGACCACTAGCATGCAAGTATAAACAACAATAATAACCATCTAACGCCTATATGTATCATGCTCAATATGCATATTAGGTCAACAATAAACTCAGACATAGGGAGCAGTTCAACTGCTTCGGGATGGCACCCGCCACCTCTTTGGTAGTGCTGCAAGGGTTGAGAAAACTTGACTTCGCGATCCTAAGTCGTCGCCTCGACTCCTCGGGCCAATACAAACCCTCGAGTGCTTGTTTCGGCGATATCCCCGCACTCGCTCGTCGTATCGACGAACCGTCTTCGCCCCCGCGTTCAGAGACCTAACAATTAGGTTTGCGACCCATCAAATTAGATCAAAACCCTAGATTTCCAAAAACCCCAAATCCGTGCCCTATGTTGGCAACAACGGAGAAATCCATGGTTCAAGCCTCGGATTCGAGCTAGAACCATCTATTATACTCCAATAGGTTCCATTCGAACCATCTCCAAAGTATAAAACCCAAGCTCAAAGAATCCACCATGGTAGGGTTTTGAGCTTACCTCTAAAAGCTTCTCCAAGTTTGGGGGAGAGAAGGAAGAAGATGATCTCCAAGCTCTGTCTTCTTCTCCAACTTCTCCTTCTTCTTCTCCCCCTTCTTCTTCTCCTTTCTTTTCTCCTTTTCCTTTCTCTTGTTTCTAGAGAGAGAGTGAGAGAATGAGAGTGTGGGAGAGGGAAATGAGAGGGTAAGTGAGAGGAAGGGCCCCCAAGCCTCTCATTTAGGCATAATTGCAGAAAACCCCCTCAACATTCCATCCATGAAACAGCCCTGCCTGGCCATTTTTTCGCAGTGAGGGACCGGTCCCAAGTCGGGGAGACCGGTCCCCGAGAGCCTTCCATGCTGCAGAGGGCTTCTGCCAACAATTTTTGCGTTCGGGAACCGGTCCCTGCTCGAGAGACCGGTCCCCGGGAGACCGGTCCTTGCCTGAGAGACCGATTCCCGAGAGCCACACTTTTGGGACTTAGCCAATTTTTGGCTTCTCACCATTTTCGCACACGGGGGACCGGTCCCCCTAATCCTGGGATCAGTTGCATCAAGCTATCCCCGCAACCCATAGCCTCGGGGACCGGTCTCTCCCTGCCAGGGACAGGTCCCCGAGAGCAAATTCTGCCCATTGCAGATTCTGCACTAATGCTCTCGCGGACTCTTTCTTAATGCACTTTATACATTTTAATCACCTTCGGACTTTCCAAAGCCTATACACTCGACAATTAGTTGATTCTACACGAAGTCTAATCCTCGGATTTCGAGAATTCACTTCCCTTACATATATAGTAGTGAAAACAAAACCCGACAGCGGAAAACAAATATATTTTGCTCACACTCCAGGTAGATAATTTAGAGTTCACCTAGGCAATCCAGTATTCAACCTAGTAATTCAGCATTCCCTGACGAATGTAGGGAAAATAAATAAACTTTACTCAGACTCCTCAAGCTATTAAACATTATTAGTTTCGCACCGAAGCCTACTCAGTTAACAGCGATAACTGCATAAGATCCCACACGCAAATCGAAAGTATTCGGAGTACAAATAAGAGCAACCGGTTGCCTACAAAGTAGGATGTCCAAAGTACCCCTATGACCAACCAAGAATGTCCCCGATTCTCTCAATTATTGCAACCATTTGACATTCAAGGGGCAGGTCATCATTTTGAATTCGAACCTTTTATATGCATCAAATATCTTGAAGCAATTCAGATCAAAATTCTGAGCTCTAAACTTTTATATGCATCGCATATCATGCTTTTTCTTATTTTTGGGTTTCGATCAAATCTGAGGATGACTGAGCTATTTAGGATAAGGGGCTAGATAGGAAGATCATTGATAAGCTACATCATTACTATAGTTCTGAACTTGCTGTAAAGGAGTTTGTGTATAATAGTGAAGAATGTTATTTACATTAGGACCTCCCCCACAAAATAATTTCGAGAATTCAGAATTCATATTCACAATTCACAATTCAAAATCCAGAATACAATTCACAATCCAAAATTCAAAATTTACAATGCTAATTCATATAAAAGGTTGCTTATAGAGATCGCATTAAACCAAACAAAACAATAGCACTAAAAAGGTCCAGATAAAGTTTCGAAATTCAAGGTATGTAGTATCGGCATCAAACCATACAATTGAAGACGACAACAAATTATATTAGATGGAAAAGAAAATCAGGATTATAAAAATTTGATGAGAAGCTAAATTTTTCTAGCTGAGATACACAACAAAAGCAAATAAAACACCTAAGTAAAAACATCCAGGGATAAAACACCTAAATATTATATAAGCAAATAGAATAATTGCCAGAAAATTATGAAATATGAAATAATTAAATAAATTTGTTGACAGCTTAATGCTCTATCAATGCTTGATGTAGAGATGTTGGTCTTTAATAATTATCAATCGATCAGTAGAAAGGCAAGCAGAGGAAATGATTCTAAACTTTGAATGAAATTCGTATTTTCTGATAAGCTTTTTAAATAAACTATTTCATAACTGCAACAGCATTAAACCAAAGAATAATCAAAATAATGTAACGAAGAACAAAGTAGACCACAGGAAAAAAACTAATCACTAAATAGCATACAAAAAATAAATAAACTATGACTTCCTATCAATCAAAACTAAGTACAGAAAGAACAATTACAAAGTAGGGAAGATAGTAGGCAGCCTGAGCAAAAACCAAGAAAATAGAAAGAATCAGTTAAAGAATAGTTTAGAAGCTACGACCTGAAGCTCAGCACCCCAAACAGTATAAAAGCAAAACTTTAAGGCTCAAGTATCATGGCAATTCTACCACCCATTTCATTTAAGTTACTGAATTTTTATTTTTCGACCTCCAACAGTTCATACAACAAAATGATTAAAGAGAACCAGATTGGCTTAAAATCCATTTGAATTGGTTTTGTTTGGTTTTTTCAAAATTAAAAACCAAAAAGTTTCATGTAGAACATTGGTGAAATCAACCAGAAATAGTGTGACAAATCAGAGACTGGTCTACTTAAAAAACAAAAAGTAAATAAATAAAGAAACAAAGTAGACTGGGAGGGAGCAATATTTAAAATAAAAGTAATACCAACTGTGCAACATATCAAGTATTGGAAAGCTTGCAAAACTTATAAATAGGTAGGCAAGAGTAGCTTTGCTGAGGAAAGAGGCAACAACAATTACTTGTAAGAATGTAGGAAGAGATAATTCTCATAGAACACCACAGCATAGAAAAAAACTTGTATTGACCATCACTGCCTCTCTCAAATAAATAAAACACTTCAGTGTTAGCTGCAAATTATGATATTGAAGCTTCAACACGTTATGTGCATATAAAATGGCCAAATTTGTAGACTTAGATAGAGCCATGCTTTAGCATTAATTTTATGTAGAGATAGGCAATTAAGAGTCTGATAGTAACTCATAAAATAATTAATTTTACCATGTGAATAGGCAGGCAACCAATATATCACTGTTTTTCAATTTCTACGGTAGTAGCAAAATCTAAACACTCAAAGTATTAAGAAAGCGATGGGTCAAAAAATCTACCTCAGATCAGTATTTTCTCTAGTTCCTATAGAAACCATAACTACTCAAAAAACTAAACTATGTAAAATAGAATAAATCTAGAGAGTATAAAATAACATTCAAAAAAAAAATTTAGAACGCAACATGGAAAGAAGGCTCAGATTCAATATTAATTTACATGCCAAAATAGTTTCTACTCTTCTCTTCAAGTGCAAATCAAACTTTTGTAAAGGATTGAAAGCTGCAGTGGTTGCCATGTGGCCATCCATACTGCCTCGCCGTCCAAACCTTATAATATGAATTTGAAAAATACTTAAAAGAGAAGATAGAGACCTTATGAAGCTTCATCATCAATGTATGAAACCTATAATCAAGCATCGAACTTCTGAATACATTGTGATGTTTCAACTCATCATCATCGCCTATTATCAGAATTCTTTTTCAAATAAAAATGCTTGACTTTTTTTTTGGATAAAGTAAGCAATAAGAAAGAATATATAAGAATCATACAAAACATAAAATTTCAATTAAGCAATAGATTGCAAGAGCAAGCATAGCAAAATAAAAAAAATAAAAAATTGATAGTGGACAGAGAATCAAAGAAAAGACTCTAGTGGGCATTTCATCAAACATATGAGGGGCGCAGAAAAATGAACAAATTTTGGAGCTCCCCTTGCTCCACCCAGTAGAGAGAGGTAGAGAGAGAGGCATTAGGGGAAGAGCAAGAGAGGAATAAGCTTGAAAATGTGGGTAAAATAACCATCGGCTATGAATGCGGCATCGACGCACTGGAGAAATCGTTGGAGTCATCGGAGCCAACGGCTATGGCATCGCCACTGTCTTTGCCATCGACGAAGGGGAATCCTTGTAGGCTTTGATAGCACCCACATGGCGTAAGATCCACACGGCGTAGAACCCACACGGCGCCAGTTCTAGAAAAAATTGGACAGAGAGCAAACCATCCAATTGGGCAAGGAAGTTTCGGCGGCGGCAGGGATGAGAGGGAGGAAGGGGGAATGGCAGTGAAGCAGAGAAAAGGGAAGAGGAATTTTGTGAAAGGCAGTTTCGTACTCTGGCAAACATGGACAACTCCTTGGCTTGCACATGGGGATGGGTGGAAGGAGACATACCGTAGCACGGCGACAAAGGCCCGGGGTTTACGGGTGGAGTGACAACTCCCCGCATCCTACGGCATCTGCGAAGGTTAGCCTTCACGAGAGAAGGATCGGGAGAGAGGGATCGGGAGAGGAGGGATTCGGGAGACAGCGTTCAGGAGACGCGGGTAGGGCGACACGTAGCCGTGCGACCACGTGAGCGCAACTCGCACCCGTGCACGCCGCTGCCACCGCCCGCTGCAGGGGCCACCGAAGCCCCCCCCCGCCAAACGCGGGGAGGCTTCGAAGGGGCGCGAGAGGGAACGGTAGAGGGGGGATGCTGAGGAGGCGACACGTAGAGCACAGTAGAACTCAAGAATTAATATTTCTATAGAAAGATACTAGTTAGTCAGTGTTGATCAATGAAAAGACAACATTCGCTCCCAAGGATGAAAATACTATGTATATGATTTGTATCCGCTTTAGAGGTGTACCACTTGCATTGTTATTTATCAAAACAGAGAAATATACAAAATGCTCCTAAACTTTTGTACTTGTGTAGAATAATAGTAATAATAATTTTTTAATTTTGGCAATTAGCTTTTACAAAACTTATCATATACTTCAATAAGCCCTCTCCTCAATCAAAGTTGCTAATTACATTGCTATTTTGATCGCTTGTATTGGACATAGTATTATAAAACTTAATTTGAGAAAACAAAATAAAAATTATTTTGCTGATTTACATATGAGTTTGGCTACTATACTATCAGCAGTACAAAGACCTCCGTACTATCAAGTTGTTTTCGGCTCTATTAGATTTGATCTACGTTATTGAAAGTGTTTGAAAATTAAATTTTATAATTTTTCAACATCATTTAGCTATTAAACGAGTAGTCTAAAAATGAATGGTTGAATATAAAAATCTCATGAAATATGATAACAAAATATTTGAATTTAAGATTCGAGATACTGATCTTACTCTAAATAGTGAAGAGAATTTTTTATAAAAAATTCATCGGATTTAAATTGTTTTACACCGTTAAATTCACAAATGCATCATATCGATCATTAAAATTATCAATTTTGAGACATTTTGATCACTAATAGCATACAAAAAAAATATGAAATTTGGTTTTAAAATATTTCCAATAGTATAGATTATGTTTAATAGAACTGATCATCGATTCAGTAGGCGCATCATCGAAAACAACTTGGGAGCACGAATGCCTCCATGCTATCGTTAGTATAGTAGCTAGATTCTTTATATCTTTTAAAGCTATACAAAATTAAATGCAAGACATATGATAAAAAACGAGACCTAATTTTGTTTTTTTCTTTTTTCGAGTTTGGGCATCTTAAAGCTGACAAGCAGATACTTACCCTATTTAGACTAAGGAACTATTTGATTCCATGTAAAACTACAAAAAAAATAATGTTTATGCAAAATTTGCAAGCAATTCATCATCCACTTCTATACTATTTCAAATAAAAATTGGTCTTTTTTTTAAAGAAAAAGACAACAATGCCAAAGAGGCCAAAATTAATCCACCAAGTGATTATTTTAATGTAAAAATGTTTAAAATTTAGCTGAACTATAGACTATTTTGATTCGACCATCTCACTTTTCAAAATTTTGATTTTAGTACCCAATTTTTTAATTTGTTTGATTTAAATAATTTTGTCGTTATTTGTACACAAAATTTAAGCTAATTGCATACTTTAATTAATTTATAATTACTTAAATTGTATAAAATATATTAATTAAACCCATAAAGATAAATGATGCGTTTAAATTTTAAAATTAAAGGGTTAATAACAGCTTTTTTTAGAGAAAGATAGCATGCTACCTGTTTTACTTATTTTTTTAGAAATAGACCTAAGTATAAATGTGAACTAATTAGGATTCGAATTTGGGACCTCAGGTACCAACCACCAAGCCCCCACTTGTGCTAGGGACAGTCAATTACAGGTCATGTAGTTAAATCAAAATGGGTTATACTTGAGATGAGTTTATACATTTTTTAGCTTGCTCTAGATGGATACAAGAGTACAGATTAATTGAAATATCGTAAGACAAGTTTTGATCCCCTGATAAAGAATATTAATGTTCCATCCTATTAACATGTGAGATTTATCTTCTATGTCCAAACTGAATGATTTACTTTTGACAATGATAGTGGGGAAATCGATTTTCTTATCAAATGAATTTCATTCATCGAATAGCTGAGTTCGTAAGATCTTCTTAGACTGTCGGAGGGCGGAATAATTTTGTGATGATCTTGATTTCATTTACCTAGCAAATAGATCAAATTAGTAGATTGTGTCTCACACACATACTTAAAAAAAAAAAAAAAAAAAAAAAAAAAGAGGAAACATGTTGATTATATCAAAATTAGAAGGAATCTATAATTCTAGTTCGTCTTGGATAGGGACATTATTGCCAATCTAATAACTTCTATAAGAAATGTTGACATGAATAAAAAAGGAGGGGTTAGAATAGCATCTACAAATATTACCGAAAATATTGTTAAAATATTTCTACAAGAAGGTTTTATTGAAAACGTTCAGAAACATCAGGAAAGTAATAAATATTTCTTGGTTTCAACTTTGCGACATGGAAAAACCAGAAAATGAATATATAAAGCTAGAACCATTTTAAAGCGTATCAGCCGATCCGGCTTACGAATTTATTCCAACTATCAACGAACATTTTATGTGGAATGGGAATTGTAAGTCTTTCTACGTCTCGAGGTACTCCCATCAATCCTATGGCTGTCTGCACAAGAGAAGCCATAGATTTTCTGTACTTGTTGACTCCAACACTTCCAGAGAAAAGTATGAAAGATTCAAGCTCCGAAGTAGTTCGCACTACATACTCCATCTCCTTCGCCATCCCGCATACTTTAAACAGATCGCTATACTTACTGTTCGATTTCATCAGCCAAATTGCTTGCTCGATCACAGACCTCCTTATTCTCGGAAGCTTAACGGTCGAGCCATCGTGTTTACGTAGTATCTGCGCAAGTCTGTTCGCGAGCTCCGTCGCTTTAATGCCTAATTGATCTACTTCCTTCGCATAATCTTCGGGACCTATCAGTTTGCATATCTCCACGCTGAGGCCGATTGAGACCTCTAGTAGTTTCCCTTCTTTTGTCATAATTGCTTCCAATACCTGCATAAATAAATCGCAAAAATAAAATATTTCTGTACTTCAAATTTTTGAAAAATCTAGTATATATTATAGGTAAAAATGCACAGAACTTATCTGAACTATCATTCGTTTTGAATCGGCTATTCAATCTTTCAAAATTTTAATTTTACGACCTATTTTTTTAATTTTTTTGATTTAAGTCAGCTGATGATACTTTGGTTTGAAAATTTAAGCTAATTACTAGCTTCAATGAGTTTATATATTAGTTGCGAGAAATATATATAGTATAGTAACTAAATATATGAAGATAAATGATGCATTCAATTTTTTAATATCAAAGTATCATCAGCTTTTATGGTACTTATTAAAGCACAATGCCCTAAATTTATTCTCCAAATTTAAAATTTATCACAAATTTTTATTTTTGCAATTTTAAGTAATATTATTTAACAAAAAATAGCCATTGCATAGCAGGGCAAAATATCTTGTTCTTGCATCACATGTCATATAATTTCTATTGATTGTTATTTCCAATCAATTAAACCAATCAAAGACAGTCTTACCGGGGGTAGGGCGGCACCAACTCCCCTAAGGCGACTGCAGAACTCCGACCCCGCGTACATGCACAAATTCCGCAGCAACTTCGAAGCAGGAACTCTGACGGCACCCACATCGAGAAGACTGCCAATCTGCATCACAACCTCCTCCGACCCCTTTAAAATCTCCGCACAGTTGCTCTTGCTCTCCGTCGTCAGCATTGCCAGTGCATCTCCGGCCTCGACAACTATTTTCGCCTGCTCGCCCCTACCCTCCGGGCTTAAAAAGTTAGAGAGCAGCAGCTCGATCACTTGGCCGGTGCTCCCGATCTCCTCCTCGCAGCCTTTTCCATCGCAAGGCCGGTAAGGATCTCGATCCCCAACATCGACAGTGCGGGATGGCACTTCCCGTACCTGAGGATGTCCCGAAGGTTGATCACCGCAAAGATGTTATCCGATATCTCCTTCCGCAGCAATCTCCCTGTCTTGCCGGCCGTGCTTACTAGTCTCATCACCACCTTCAGCGATCTCTTTACTAATGTGATCCGTACCACCGGAACCCGCTCGTCTTGCAGCAGGCTTGGGCTAGTTCTGGTGAACTCTATTATCTTCGGGAGGAGGCCTCTCGTGTTCCGGATTTGTCTGCAGTTGTCGACGTCATGGGAGAGGTGCTTGAGAATGTGCAGGCCGAGCAGGTTGAACGCATAGTATGTTTCATCGTGATCATCCTCGCGCTTACCCGCGTGGAGCAGCGAAGCTATGGACTGCATTGCTCCAGGAATCCCGATGACTCGGAGCACCCTGCGCCTGTCACCAGCCAGCCTGGCCACGACCCTCGCAGCGTGCAGTCTGATCTCCTCGTCCGCCGGACTTTTCCACCCGAGCATCGCGACTAACCTCCGAACGGTCTGCGCGGAGGTTACAATCCGGTCGACTGTGTCGTCGGCGTAGAGCTCGTGCATGACGTAACTATAGAGGATCCTGGCGCCGATGAGCCGCTCACCGCGGGACTCCGAATTGACGAGCGCCAGCGCGAAGGAGGTCAGGTCCATGTCGAGGGCGTCGAACACGCTCCCAGAAATGCATTTCCAATAGGCGTTGTGGAAGAAGCGGCGGAGGGAGATGATCCCCGAGGCACCGAAGCCGCAGGCGCGGCGAGTCTGCTCGAGCAGCTGGCCGTATGAAATTTTCCAATGCCAGTAGGCCTTCTCTATGAGGAACAGCAGAGCCTGCGCCAGCGCCAGCCCATAGAAGATGTCGAGCGCCGGTGCCCGGTTCCTTTTGGTGGCGTCTTGATCCACGTCGCCGTAGTGCTGCTCCACGAGGCGCATCGCGGAGAGCGCGGCGCACGCGGTGGCTGACAAGAGCTGCAGCGACGTGAGGATCCACCCGACATTCCCGGAGACAGAGCAGGGCTCGGCCTTGGTGGCCCGGAAGAAGAACCCGGAGTCGAGCTCGTGGTTGCGGGTGAACACGCGGGTGCCCTCGATGAGCACGATGGTGGTCACGAAGTAGAAGTCCTTGGGCTGCAGCAGCACCGCAAAGCCGCCGAGCAGCACGACGGTGGCCCAGACGAACGCCAGCGTGCCGACGCCGCTGGCGGCCTTCTCCAGGATGGCGATGCGGAGGGCGAAGCGCGTCAGCTGCCTCTCCGGCGCCGCCGCTGATGCAGCCGCATCATCGTCGTCGCTGTCGTCGTAGCCGCCGCCGCCGCCGCTCCTCTTCTTCCTTCTGCGCCCGTTGCGGTCCGACTCCCGGTCGGAGTAGGTGGCGCCCCAGTCGTTCGGGTGCTCGATGACGTCGAGAATGCTTCCGGCTCTGTCCAGACGTCGAGCAGCCAGACCTGCAGACCTCAACCGCCGCAATTCCTCTGTTACGCGCCCTAGTCGGTATTGATCTCCCCAAGTTCTCGCAACAGGCCGCTGCACCTCAGTGACGTCTACTCCGTCCTCCTTGACATCTAAGACGACTTCCACAAAGTCGTCGGGGGCAGCTAATTCTGCTACAGCGTCGCCGCCGCACTCAGCAAGTTCTTGATCGTTCGAAGTTTGCGCCATTAATTTTGAGCGGATCTCAAATTACTACGGACGTAGATCTACATATACAGATGTATGTATGCATAACTGTGCGTTGACCAACCAAACAAAATGAGGATTCTCTTCATATATTTTGCATAATATTCTAATCCTTCATGCTGGTGGCTCCGAAATGGGATGAGCTGGCGTTGTCTCTTCTTAATTAGTACTGCCAATGGCACGTAGATATAATTTGGACTGTATTTTTTTTAAAAAAATATTAGATGACTTTTTCAATATATATATATTTTTTATATTTTTTCATATATATATATATATATATATATATATATAGAGAGAGAGAGAGTTGAGCTAGAATACTCTCGATAGCAAACGGGGCGTTTTACTATCGAGTTGTTTTCGATGATAGAGCTTCCAAATTGACGATCGGCTCCGTTGAACATGATCTATACCACTTGAAGTGTTTAGAAATCAAATTTCAAATCTTTTCGACATCATTTGCCTAATAATCAAAGGGTTTCAAAATTTGTAATTTTAATGGTGGATAAGAGACGTTTTCTCGTTTAACGGTGTAAAGATATCCAAATCAATTGAATTTTTGTTAGAAAATTCTTTAAACTATTTAAAACAAGATCTATACTCTTGATCTTGATTACAAGATTCTATCGATCATTTTTAAGAATATTCATTTTCAGCCATTTATTTTTGTTCACTAGATGGATAAAAGACACAATATTCGAAAATGCGTGGAAATTGTGATTGTTAGATAGTTTAAATGCCGTTTGATCATATTTAAACGAGCGATCGTACAAATTTTGTACAGCGTCTATCATCAAAAGCAACTCGATAATAAAACGGCCCGTTTACTATCGGAGAGTATTCTATGCCTCAACTCTTATAGTATATTATATAATTATATATATATATAATATATATATATATATATATATATCTATATATATATATATAGTGAGGCTACGCGTGCGTTGTAAAAGTACCAAAACTTGGTCGGCTATGTAAATGTTTTTATACCCGTTAGATTTTCTGGCCTTTGATCATTTTTTTACCCATTTAGATTTATACTATTCAACCAACCAACCCACTCAAACTCTAGGGGGCCACATCATCCTATACCGCACATCTTTAATCATAGGGCCGAAAACTTACAAGCACCAAATGCTTGATACTTTTAAAAGCACTAGGAGCTCATTTATATATATATATATATATATACATATATATATATATATATATATATATATATATACTACTTATAAAAGCGTGAGTTTTGATTTTTTTTTTTCTAAAATTGTTTCTATCCTTTTTACTAATATTTTCATACCTAGTAATTTTCAACCAATCATTTCAAATAATTCACTAAGTAATAATTTATTCTCAAATAAAAATATTAATTTGTTGCCATTAAATCTTATTTAACGATTGAAAATAAAAGTATCTATGTAGTATCCTTGTTTTATTTATTATGTAATTAATTAGTTTCTTTGAGTGGGTTGCATACTAATTATGGTGGCTTGGAGCCACGTGTACCCATGCATGCTCATCAACATGCATGTGCTTAGCAACTTGCACGTACACCCCCTCTCATTGCATGCATATCTGTTTAATTAAGGAGGGTGTGCATGCACTTCACTAATTAAGTCTCTCGTTTCTCTCTCTTTCTCGTGCGACTGAAGCAGGGGACAAGCTTGAGGAGTGCCGCGGAGAGATTTCGTTGTCGACGTCGCGCCGCGGAACCGATCGAGCACGTACTTGATGTCGGGGCAGCGCGAGGAAGCTGTGTGAGCGCGAGTCGTTGCTGTTATCGTCGACCCACCGGACTTGAACAGCGGGTGTGGTGAGCTATTCTCCAATTCCTCCGAGGTTTCAGCTGATTCTGCTATTTCTACTCGAAATGCTATTTTGCTGAAATTCACCGTTGACCGTGGGTATTTCAGCTTGTACGCGACGTAGGAATGTCGGATCGCGACGAGACTTGGTTCCTTGGATTCGGGACTTCGAGAGGAATCCATGAAACCCTTATTTTCCAGATTTGGTGAAGGTTAGCTTGGTCAAATCCTTGTTGTACTCCACTGCTGCAAAAACTGGACTGAAACGGTGAATTGTTTGGTGTAGAGCTTGGAGTTAGCGCGATTCTTGGGTTCGAAGGGCTACGATCGACCCAGCAGGTGGCGCCACAGCTGTGAGAGTGTACCGCTGCCAGGGGATAGCTTTCGAGGTGGGTTTACATCTGTTTATTCCTAAGTACCGTAATCGTCGACATGTATGATTTTTCAGTTTTGGTAATCATGTTGTAGCTTGATGTTCGTGATGCTATCCTGGATAAAATCAGTATTGAGAACATGACTAGTAAATCTTAAATGTACTAGTCTGGACCAGAATTTGGACTAGGATGAAAACCACGATTTGAAATCGGCATGTATGTTAAACTGACCTGATTTAGCTCAGCGCAGTTAATAAATTATGTACTGCGCAGTTGTCCTCAAGACGGTACTCCAGTAGTTTAGGAATATATTTACGCCCGTCTGGTATGCAGGATAATTTTTACAGGCTCCTTCAGTTGTTCCGGCACTGGGTGGGGCTGCAGAAGTGAACGGATGACCGTGTCACCTTTTTGCGTCAGATTGTAGGGCCACGTTACCCTGTTGGTTGTGTAGACCAGTTTGAGTCAGTTACTTGCTTTTGGCTATGAGTAGCCTGCATTACTGAGCTACGACAGAGATAACTTTGCTGCATACTCGGTTGGGTAGCCGCACGAGTCCACTCCGGAGTCAGCTTTGTGTTTCCGTGGTGTCGCTCATGCCAGTTGGACTTGCTCTCCACGACCAGTTGTGGGATAGAGCCCGATAGTCGCAACGGGGCAGGGACGGGTGTATTCACAGTCCCAGGGACGGGTATGTTTACAGTCCCGATTGGATTGGGTCAGATTTGGCATGTCCTACAGTTGGTTAGTGTAGAGCATGATAGTGTAGTGACTTGTAGCGATTGAGTTATTTCCTGCATTTTTCCTACTATCCTGGCTCCCTTCTGTAGACTTAGTGGGTGGACCGATGTTGTTTTGGGCGGCACCCACTGAGGACTACTTATTTTTACAGTAGTTCTCACGCCCAGATGTTACCCCTGTTTTGTAGAGCCACAGGTTTCGGCTGCTGCGCCTTCCGCGGATCAGGATCGAGGCAAGGACGTCGCGAGTTAGAGCCCTACCCGCTGAGCAGAGCTAGAGGCACCCTACTGCAGGTAGTTGTTTTACTTCGAGTTTATGTACATAGTACTTAACTCGCCAGTGCGAGTGATGCTGTATTTTAGATTCTGAACTATGTATATGAAGCTCAGTTTGTTTAGCTTTTGTTTACTCGAGCAGCTCTATACTACTGTTTGTAGTATTGTTTGATTTACAGGTACTGATGTCGCTTCGTATACAAGGGAAATTCCTTTGTATACGGCGGATTTGTCGGCGTGGCCGGAGAAACGAGACATCCGGGGCGTGACAGATTAAGTTGGTATCAGAGCTTAGTTGTAGGTTGTTGGGACCTAGAAACCCTAAGTTGGCAAACCTTAGGAAGGCAAGACGTGAGAGGCGTGATTTATCGCGAAAGTCAACGATTTGTTGTTCTAACTCCTCCTAGAGTGGAGTGAGTGATTGGAGGAGTTCCTGTTTTGTCCTGAGAAATTATGTTGGCTGCAGACGACATAATTTTGGGAGGAAAATAGGGACCGCCTTCTAGACTTTCGGTTGATTGGGTCGAGAGTGTTTTGTTATATCTGACCCCGATTTGTTTCTTTTAGCTATGTATCGTCGCCGAGGTCGACCGTCGTTGCGGGAGCGTGCCCAGTTGGCACGGGATCGTGCTGAACCTTCTGAGAGACCTGAGCAGATGGAGCAGAGTGCTCGGCAGGAGCAGAGGGACAGACCGGAGGCGAGTGCACCCCCTGTTGTGGAGCCGAGCGTGCGACCTGAGGCTAGCACACCCCCTGATCTGAGTGCACAGTTGGCTGCCCTGACTGAGGTGACGAGGCAGTAGGGGGAGTTGTTGCAGAGGTTGTGTGAGAGGATAGCTCAGTCACCGAGTTCAGCACCGAGTATACCAGAGCAGATTGTTTCCCCACCGACTACTCCAGCGTCAGCTCCAGCCGCAGCTATGCCCCCACCAGTGGAGCTTCCTACAGCGCCAGTTGCGCCTGCTAGGGGACCCGTACAGTTGACAGAGGCCGAGCAGGAGCGATGGACGGAGAGGTTGGCTCGTTTCCGCCGTTTTGACCCACCCATTTTCGATGGTAGCGACACTGAGGCCTGGGTTGTTGAGGGATGGGTCAGTGCGATGAAGAGGTTATTTGAGGATCTGTTCGTTCTAGAGGGGGAGTAGGTCTCACTTTGATTTCCGGCATTCGTACCCGTACTCTTTTTGATACTGGAGCCTCACATTCTTTTGTTAGCCGAGCATTTGCATTGTTGCATGGTCTAGAGTTAGGGGCATTGTCAAAGGCACGAGAGGTGCAGATCCCGGACCATGTTTTACAGGTTGCAGAGTGTTGTTGGTCATGCCCGGTGCAGTTGGATTCGTGGATCATGCCCGCAGACCTGTTGGTGCTAGGGCAGCTGCAGGACTTCGACGTTGTGCTCGGTATGGATTGGCTGGCGCGGTATTATGCTACCATCGACTGTGGAGCGAGGACGGTGACGTTTCGCGAGCCAGGCCAGAAGGAGTTCACTTTCAGAGGCTGCAGGAGCACGCTGTTTGCCACCTGGATATCTTCGGCGAGGGCTCGACAGATGCTGAGTAGCGGGTGTATTGCTTTCTTAGCGACAGTTGTGGAGGTA